>NC_091358.1:14746005-15046005 GCF_038502225.1 Cherax quadricarinatus | reverse complement strand
GTGGATGCACACAACACACCAGCAGTGTACGTGGATGCACACACACCAGCAGTGTACGTGGATGCACACACACCAGCAGTGTACGTGGATGCACACAACACACCAGCAGTGTACGTGGATGCACACAAACACCAGCAGTGTACGTGGATGCACACAAGCACCAGCAGTGTACGTGGATGCACACAACACACCAGCAGTGTACGTGGATGCACACAACACACCAGCAGTGTACGTGGATGCACACAACACACCAGCAGTGTACGTGGATGCACACAACACACCAGCAGTGTACGTGGATGCACACAACACACCAGCAGTGTACGTGGATGCACACACACCAGCAGTGTACCTGGATGCACACAACACACCAGCAGTGTACGTGGATGCACACAACACACCAGCAGTGTACGTGGATGCACACAACACACCAGCAGTGTACGTGGATGCACACAACACACCAGCAGTGTACGTGGATGCACACAACACACCAGCAGTGTACGTGGATGCACACAACACACCAGCAGTGTACGTGGATGCACACAACACACCAGCAGTGTACCTGGATGCACACAACACACCAGCAGTGTACGTGGATGCACACAACACACCAGCAGTGTACGTGGATGCACACAACACACCAGCAGTGTACGTGGATGCACACAACACACCAGCAGTGTACGTGGATGCACACAACACACCAGCAGTGTACGTGGATGCACACAACACACCAGCAGTGTACGTGGATGCACACAACACACCAGCAGTGTACGTGGATGCACACAACACACCAGCAGTGTACGTGGATGCACACAACACAACAGCAGTGTACGTGGATGCACACAACACAACAGCAGTGTACGTGGATGCACACAACACAACAGCAGTGTACGTGGATGCACACAACACAACATCAGTGTACGTGGATGCACACAACACAACAGCAGTGTACGTGGATGCACACAACACAACAGCAGTGTACGTGGATGCACACAACACACCAGCAGTGTACGTGGATGCACACAACACACCAGCAGTGTACGTGGATGCACACAACACACCAGCAGTGTACGTGGATGCACACAACACACCAGCAGTGTACGTGGATGCACACAACACACCAGCAGTGTACGTGGATGCACACAACACAACAGCAGTGTACGTGGATGCACACAACACACCAGCAGTGTACGTGGATGCACACAACACACCAGCAGTGTACGTGGATGCACACAACACAACAGCAGTGTACGTGGATGCACACAACACAACAGCAGTGTACGTGGATGCACACAACACAACAGCAGTGTACGTGGATGCACACAACACACCAGCAGTGTACGTGGATGCACACAACACACCAGCAGTGTACGTGGATGCACACAACACAGCAGAGTACTTGGATGCACACAACACACAGCAGTGTACGTGGATGCACACAACACACCAGCAGTGTACGTGGATGCACACAACACACAGCAGTGTACGTGGATGCACACAACACACCAGCAGTGTACGTGGATGCACACAACACACAGCAGTGTACGTGGATGCACACAACACACAGCAGTGTACGTGGATGCACACAACACAACAGCAGTGTACGTGGATGCACACAACACACCAGCAGTGTACGTGGATGCACACAACACACCAGTGTACGTGGATGCACACAACACAACAGCAGTGTACGTGGATGCACACAACACACCAGCAGTGTACGTGGATGCACACAACACACCAGTGTACGTGGATGCACACAACACACCAGCAGTGTACGTGGATGCACACAACACACCAGTGTACGTGGATGCACACAACACACCAGTGTACGTGGATGCACACAACACAACAGCAGTGTACGTGGATGCACACAACACACCAGCAGTGTACGTGGATGCACACAACACACCAGTGTACGTGGATGCACACAACACACCAGCAGTGTACGTGGATGCACACAACACACCAGTGTACGTGGATGCACACAACACACCAGTGTACGTGGATGCACACAACACACCAGCAGTGTACGTGGATGCACACAACACACCAGTGTACGTGGATGCAGTGTACGTGGATGCACACAACACAACAGCAGTGTACGTGGATGCACACAACACACCAGCAGTGTACGTGGATGCACACAAACACAGCAGTGTACGTGGATGCACACAACACACCAGCAGTGTACGTGGATGCACACAACACACAGCAGTGTACGTGGATGCACACAACACACAGCAGTGTACGTGGATGCACACAACACACCAGCAGTGTACGTGGATGCACACAACACAACAGCAGTGTACGTGGATGCACACAACACACCAGCAGTGTACGTGGATGCACACAACACAACAGCAGTGTACGTGGATGCACACAACACAACAGCAGTGTACGTGGATGCACACAACACACCAGCAGTGTACGTGGATGCACACAACACACCAGCAGTGTACGTGGATGCACACAACACACCAGCAGTGTACGTGGATGCACACAACACACCAGCAGTGTACGTGGATGCACACAACACAACAGCAGTGTACGTGGATGCACACAACACACCAGCAGTGTACGTGGATGCACACAACACAACAGCAGTGTACGTGGATGCACACAACACAACAGCAGTGTACGTGGATGCACACAACACACCAGCAGTGTACGTGGATGCACACAACACACCAGCAGTGTACGTGGATGCACACAACACAACAGCAGTGTACGTGGATGCACACAACACACACAGCAGTGTACGTGGATGCACACAACACACCAGCAGTGTACGTGGATGCACACAACACAACAGCAGTGTACGTGGATGCACACAACACAACAGCAGTGTACGTGGATGCACACAACACAACAGCAGTGTACGTGGATGCACACAACACACCAGCAGTGTACGTGGATGCACACAACACACCAGCAGTGTACGTGGATGCACACAACACAACAGCAGTGTACGTGGATGCACACAACACACCAGCAGTGTACGTGGATGCACACAACACACCAGCAGTGTACGTGGATGCACACAACACAACAGCAGTGTACGTGGATGCACACAACACAACAGCAGTGTACGTGGATGCACACAACACACCAGCAGTGTACGTGGATGCACACAACACAACAGCAGTGTACGTGGATGCACACAACACACCAGCAGTGTACGTGGATGCACACAACACACCAGCAGTGTACGTGGATGCACACAACACACCAGCAGTGTACGTGGATGCACACAACACAACAGCAGTGTACGTGGATGCACACAACACACCACCAGTGTACGTGGATGCACACAACACAACAGCAGTGTACGTGGATGCACACAACACACCAGCAGTGTACGTGGATGCACACAACACAACAGCAGTGTACGTGGATGCACACAACACAACAGCAGTGTACGTGGATGCACACAACACAACAGCAGTGTACGTGGATGCACACAACACACCAGCAGTGTACGTGGATGCACACAACACAACAGCAGTGTACGTGGATGCACACAACACACCAGCAGTGTACGTGGATGCACACAACACACCAGCAGTGTACGTGGATGCACACAACACACCAGCAGTGTACGTGGATGCACACAACACACCAGCAGTGTACGTGGATGCACACAACACACCAGCAGTGTACGTGGATGCACACAACACACCAGCAGTGTACGTGGATGCACACAACACACCAGCAGTGTACGTGGATGCACACAACACACCAGCAGTGTACGTGGATGCACACAACACACCAGCAGTGTACGTGGATGCACACAACACACCAGCAGTGTACGTGGATGCACACAACACACCAGCAGTGTACGTGGATGCACACAACACACCAGCAGTGTACGTGGATGCACACAACACACCAGCAGTGTACGTGGATGCACACAACACACCAGCAGTGTACGTGGATGCACACAACACACCAGCAGTGTACGTGGATGCACACAACACACCAGCAGTGTACGTGGATGCACACAACACACCAGCAGTGTACGTGGATGCACACAACACACCAGCAGTGTACGTGGATGCACACAACACACCAGCAGTGTACGTGGATGCACACAACACACCAGCAGTGTACGTGGATGCACACAACACACCAGCAGTGTACGTGGATGCACACAACACACCAGCAGTGTACGTGGATGCACACAACTCACCAGCAGTGTACAGTGTGGATGCACACAACACACCAGCAGTGTACGTGGATGCACACAACACACCAGCAGTGTACGTGGATGCACACAACACACCAGCAGTGTACGTGGATGCACACAACACACCAGCAGTGTACGTGGATGCACACAACACACCAGCAGTGTACGTGGATGCACACAACACACCAGCAGTGTACGTGGATGCACACAACACACCAGCAGTGTACGTGGATGCACACAACACACCAGCAGTGTACGTGGATGCACACAACACACCAGCAGTGTACGTGGATGCACACAACACACCAGCAGTGTACGTGGATGCACACAACACACCAGCAGTGTACGTGGATGCACACAACACACCAGCAGTGTACGTGGATGCACACAACACACCAGCAGTGTACGTGGATGCACACAACACACCAGCAGTGTACGTGGATGCACACAACACACCAGCAGTGTACGTGGATGCACACAACACACCAGCAGTGTACGTGGATGCACACAACACACCAGCAGTGTACGTGGATGCACACAACACACCAGCAGTGTACGTGGATGCACACAACACACCAGCAGTGTACGTGGATGCACACAACACACCAGCAGTGTACGTGGATGCACACAACACACCAGCAGTGTACGTGGATGCACACAACACACCAGCAGTGTACGTGGATGCACACAACACACCAGCAGTGTACGTGGATGCACACAACACACCAGCAGTGTACGTGGATGCACACAACACACCAGCAGTGTACGTGGATGCACACAACACACCAGCAGTGTACGTGGATGCACACAACACACCACCAGTGTACGTGGATGCACACAACACACCACCAGTGTACGTGGATGCACACAACACACCAGCAGTGTACGTGGATGCACACAACACACCAGCAGTGTACGTGGATGCACACAACACACCACCAGTGTACGTGGATGCACACAACACACCAGCAGTGTACGTGGATGCACACAACACACCACCAGTGTACGTGGATGCACACAACACACCAGCAGTGTACGTGGATGCACACAACACACCAGCAGTGTACGTGGATGCACACAACACACCAGCAGTGTACGTGGATGCACACAACACACCAGCAGTGTACGTGGATGCACACAACACACCAGCAGTGTACGTGGATGCACACAACACACCAGCAGTGTACGTGGATGCACACAACACACCACCAGTGTACCTACCCATAATTTCATTATAGAGAACATTGTATATTAAAACATTAACTCCACTAACCAGTGTGTACAATGTTTTGTTGTTTAACCTCTGGTGTAACTGTATCAAGCTGCGTCCGTGTCACATGCAGGTCTGTAGATCTGGCAGTAGCTACAGTATGGTGTAGCTACAGTATGGTGTAGCTACAGTATGGTGTAGCTACAGTATGGTGTAGCTACAGTATGGTGTAGCTACAGCAAACACTAGTAACCACAAGCAGTCCTGACTATGACAAACAGTCGTGACTACAAGTCTTGACCATAACAAACAGTCGTGACTACAACAGTCGTGACTACAACAGTCGGGACCACAACAGTCGTGACTACAACAGTCGGGACCACAACAGTCGTGACTACAACAGTCGGGACCACAACAGTCGTGACTACAACAGTCGGGACCACAACAGTCGTGACTACAACAGTCGGGACCACAACAGTCGTGACTACAACAGTCGGGACCACAACAGTCGTGACTACAACAGTCGGTACCACAACAGTCGTTACTACAACAGTCGGGACCACAACAGTCGTGACTACAACAGTCGTGACTACAACAAGCAGTCGTGACCAAAAAAAAACATTCTTGACCATAAAGAACAGTTGTGACAACAAACAGTCGTGACAACAAACAGACGTGACAAACAGTCGTGACAACAAACAACCCTAACCACACCAATCACATAATCTATAAAAATTAGAAATTCATAACAGGTAACATGCACAACCAGACGCTTAGCAATAAATATAAGTTTATTTAGGTACAGGTACACATAAATACAGTTACGTAAATTATCAAACATAATAGCACATATGTAAATTTTCTAGGGTAACTCCCCCAAAAAGTCAAAGTGACTTATTTCCAGTGGTGTCGTTCAGGGAGAATGAGCATAGCTAGATAACATAAATGACCGTCACACAAAACAATGCTAACGTCGCTGACGGAGAATGCCCGTGGAAGCTAGATAATATAAATGACCGTCACACAAAACAGTACTAACGTCGCTGACGGAGAACGCCCGTGGAAGGGAAAATATTGTAATGAAAGAATTCAGCAATGGAGAAAGAGAATGAGCAACTCATGAGGCTGGAACCGCAAATAAATGGTTAGTAAAACAAATTCTGAAGGTGATGATTCATTTTTTTTACTTTGAGCATGATGGAAAAGCAGACATAAATGCGGTATATTGCTATCCTTTATTGACTACACATAACTCGCACATGGCAGAAACAAACTTACGACGACGTTTCGGTCCGTCTTGGACTATTAATCATAAGTTTTTTTCTGTGTGTGGACTGCTTGTGTTTTGTTCCACGGAATTGTGCCTTTTCATTCTTTATTGTCTACGTTTCGCCTACACAGTGGATTTTATCAAGTCACAAACAGGTCTGTTTGTGACGTGATAAAATCCACTGGAATTTATTCCCTCTATTTCATTAGTTAGAGGTTATTCACATTAGCTACATTCTGTATGTAAATGATCCACTATTGTAATGTAACTTCTTACGTCACATGACCTGTTCCCAGCGGTTAGAAGCTTAGGGTTGACTATTAACTATTTCTCAGTTATTTCACCTCATGCTAACTGCAAACTGTGGGGCCTCCTCCACCTGACCCCATGACGGGTGGGGTGTGGGGAAACCTGTGTGGGGTTGGCATTCTGCTTCCCTCCCTCAGTCAGAGGCTGGTGCCACAGCGCTACCATACTCTGAAGAAACTTACCCTATTTCGTCTGTTGCTGCCCTTGCTACATTGCACAGCTCCTGATGACGCACTGAGAAGTGTGAAAGTAATTGAGCTGAAGATTTCCACACCCCCGTGGCTTGTCTTGCATTGTTAAGATCGCTTGTTTGCGATTGTTTTGCATGCATACATACATATATTTATTTTTATTAACACATCGGCCGTTTCCCACCAAGGCAGGGAGGCCTGAAAAAGAAAAACTTCAATCATTCACTGTCTTGCCAGAGACATGCCTACACTTGTGTTCCTACTGTTGCTACAAGTAAACACACTGACTCTTTCCTCTTAGTGTGGAAGTGGAGCTGTGACTGCCCTTATGTTTATCACCTCCACCCTCAGCGCTACACCATCCTTGAGATAAGACATTAAAAATGTAATGGTAGTGTTTATCTTATCATTGTTACAAGAAGTAGAGTAGTGAGCGCCCCTTGCCTTTGATGATGGGGTGAGGGTGGGGTCTAAGCAAGTCTTCTGAAGGATCCCTGAAGGATATTTTCGGTGTTGTGTTGAATGCTCCCCGCAGCCCAGTCCCAGACCAAGCCCCCTTGTGGATCAGGGCCGTATCAACCATGCTGTTTCTCCTGGCTACATGTAGTCTAGCGTACGAACCACAGCCCTACTGTTGAAGAACTGATTTGAGGAACTTATTAAGTTCCCTCTTTGGCAGCCAGAGGTTTGTTGGTAATTTCCCTTAATCACAAAGGAATGCAGTGGAATACAGAGGTGGCGAATGTGGAGACAGCAAACGCCGTAGAGATGTAAAGATGATATTATCAGTCCATTGCCCTGGAAGTAGTTTGAGGCGGTCAGTCCCTCGTTGAAAAAGTTGAGAAACTCTGATAATGATCGACTTCTCTCTTAGTGTACTCGTCGCACCCCTGTTTTTTTATTGGGAGTATTTTGCACCATCTGCCAAGTCTCTTCTTGTCACATAAAGTGACTTCAGTGTTCAGGTTTGAAACCAATGAAAATTGTGTTGTACCTGTCTCGGCTATATTCCATGAATACAGTTGTAAGAACTTCTAGCAGTTCCAGTAGTTCAGATGCTTGATTGAATATTCTTTAGCTTAGCAAACTCGCTTGTCATGAAGGGAGTCAGTACACAGCAGTATTCCGGCCTGGAGAGAATAAGTGACTTGCCAGTTTCATCGCCCCCACTACCCGCACCCAGACTAGACCTAATGGAGGATCAAAACCTGACCAACCTGGCTATTGCTGAAGGTCGCACGCAGCCCATCGTGCCTTTACCTTTGATATACCTTTGATTAGGTTTGAGAGTCTTTTTTTTTTAATCCCGAAGCCCGGCTATGGGCCAGGGTCTTTTTTTGGTGCTTGTTTTGTCAACCAGGTTGTTGCTGTTGGCGACCCTCTGGCCCACATATCCATCACAGCTTGGTCAGTCCACACCCATAACAACCTGGTCAGCCATGATTTGAGGAACTAGTCCAGTTCTGTCTTGAAGACATCCACAGGTTTGTTGATAATTCTCGTATACACGGAGGGAGGGCATTGAAGTCAGGACCTCTGACACTACGATTACTAGTCATGTCCCTGCTTTTTATTGCCAAATCTCTTGTCGTCGTATGAAGTGATTTCGTTGTACAGGCTTGGGAAAAATTACTCCAGAATTTTCCAAATGTAAATTTGTGTGCATTTTTCTCTCCTACAATTCAAGGAATACAGTTGAAGGGCCTTCAAGCGTTCTTGGTAATTCAGATGTTTGAATGTATACGAATAGTGAAAGTGTTTTGTGCATTTTCCAGCTCAGCAATCTCGCTTGCCTTGCAAGGGATAGCTAGTATGCAGCAGTCTGAATAGAACAAGTACCTTGAAGACTATCATCATAGTTTCAGCATTAGGTACATTCTGGAGTGTCTGGCCTCAAACATGCACACACAAATCACACACTTCGAAAGTGTGAGGATTGGCAACCCGTACAAAATACCTAAATAAAAGGCAGTGGTGCACTGATTATACTAAGAGATAATTCAATAAGTGTAAAGAAACCAAGACCCTACAACAGCCTTTTAACTTCAAAGACACTTAACTTCACTGATCATGAAACAGACTCCGGATAACACCACACCCTCATTCACTCACTCAGAGATACTCATTAACTCGTTTGTCCGCTGACTTAATTTACGGTGGAAATAAATGGTATAAAATACCGACACAATTGAAATATAAACACAAATGCAGTATAATGTGATCCTTTATTGACAACGTTTCACCCACACAGTGGGCTTTTTCAAGTCACACACGGATCTACCTGGGGTTGGAACGTACAAGACTTAATTTACACAAATTTATATATAAAAAAGTTTTTTCCGAAACGTTCCGCGACCCTCATTTAGGTTACGAATCACTGTAACTAGAGACAGAAAATAGTGAATGTGGAGATAAGTCGACTACAGTACATCCGTCAATGTAAACCTAGTATCAAAACATGAATTAAAACTGTGGTAACAGATAGTGTGAGATAAGAGGTGTTCAGGCGTTGTAGTAGTGTTCTTTCCCAGGCCAGTACGATGCTCAGTAGTAATCCACATGGAGACAGAAACTCAGATGATTAATTGATCTGTATATTTCGACCCCCTGCCGGGTCCCAGAAGAGGGTCGAAATATGCAGATGAATTAATCTTCCGAGCTTGTCTCTACATGTGGGTTATTATTGAGCATTGACAAGTGTTTATTATACTTGAGTTATTCACAAGACCTGGTGCCAGATCAACCAGGCTGTGATGGATATGTGGGGCAGCGGGCCTCCAGCAGCACAGCCTGGTTAACCAGGCAAGCACCAGAGGAGCCTGGCCCATGGCCGGGCTCCTAAAGTCACCCAGGATCTGGAGTACTGAAAGGTACGTTAGGATGCTACAGACTCAGAAGTCATAGCTGGTAGCATATTTACGTAACAAGGTGACCCAAACATTAAATAAATCATTCAAAACCCAAAAGATTTAAGTACTTGGTGAACCATTTAGTATATGAAGTGATAGTAGGTGTATAGTATCGCCAGGGTCGTACAGGCACCATTTAGGAGGCATCATACACCGGCTAGTGACTTAAACATCTGGGAATAACAAAGTTAAAATGGAAGGAGAAACTTGCAATAAAGAAGTCAGACCCTAAAATACAAGTGGGAAATAGTGATAGCAAAAGAAGTGAATATAAGAGACGGCGATGAAAGCTGCGACCGACAGAGAACGGAAATAGTCAGAGAAAGACCTTGATGAACACACTCATACATATATCAACTATAATAAGATAGCCTTTCCCTTATTAGTTTAATAACAGTGTATAAAGCACTTGTTTAACGTGTTGAATTACTTAATTAGTATATAAACAACGCGTTTAACGTGGCAAATTGGTTAATAATACACTATAGTTTGTTTAACATGATGGTTAATATCTACAATATTGATTCACATCGTAAATTGGTTAATGGAAATACTCTTCAGCTTGAAACATGATAAATAATAGAAGAAAGTCACTGCCCACCTGGCTACCTGGTGGAGGGACGCCGGCCTCCTGACGACTAGTGGAGGATTGAGGCTTTTCCAGTGAATTGCTGGAGGGCAGTCCGCAGCAGGATTCGAACCTGCGCACTCAGCATCAGAGTACACGGCCAGACCCCAGAGGCGCCCATACTTGTCTTGTGTCTGGCTGAGTGGCTAAAGTACTGCTTACTTTGTTGCAGAATGTGCAGGTTCTAATCCTGCTATGAACTGAGAGATAATGTGTGTGTGTGTGTGTGTGTGTGTGTGTGTGTGTGTGTGTGTGTGTGTGTGTGTGTGTGTGTGTGTACTAGGCACATGCCGATTAGACACTAGGCCCGTTGTATGTGTGTGTGTGTGTGTGTGTGTGTGTGTGTGTGTGTGTGTGTGTGTGTGTGTGTGTGTGTGTGTGTGTGTATGTCGTGCCGAATTGGTAAAACTTCTGATTTTGGCTTAAATAGCAACGCTCGTCTTGCCAAATAAGGCAAGCGAAAATTTGTGTATGCAATAATTTAGCAAAAATCATTCTGAACCTAACTAAAAAATATATTTCATTATGTTTGTTTATTATTAAATTACTAAAGACTTACCTAAAAGATATTTAGTTGGATTATGCTAAATTAAATTGCGCTTGTTATAATAATGTTAGGTAAGTTTTCTAAGGTTCATTTGGTACAAATTATTAATTTTTACATTAACATAAATGAACAAAAATATATATATCTTTAAACGTATAAATGAAAAAATTCAGAAAGGATTTAATTTTAAATAAGTTCTTTCTAATTGACCAGTTTTACATATTCGGCAGGAATAGGAGGAGAAGGAGAGCTAGAGGTGGGTATAATATATATAGTAAGAAGAGTGGCATCTGTGTCTATAAGTACTACATTATTTTAACTAAACTAAGAGAGGAAGAGAGGTTCCCACTCAGACGTCAGAGATTCAACAATATCTTGCTGCATATTGGGTATTGTTAATAATTCATAACCACACATCACTACATGTAAGTACACAGAACTACAAATAAGCACACATACCTAGAGAGGGTTTCGGGGATCAGCGCCAACATATAAGTACACATAACTACATATAAGTTCACATAACTACATATAAGTATACATTATATATAAGTACATATATAACTATTTATAAGTATACATGGCTAGCACTAACAGCCTGATAAATCAGACTGTTGGTGCTAGCCGCAAGCAGTTCGAAGTACATGCCACAGTCCAGCTGATCATGAACCTACTTGACGTTATCAAATTTTCTCTTGAAGACAGCCAGGGTTGTGTTAGTAATCACTCTTATGTAAGAATAGAGGTTGTTGGTTAATTTTGATTCCTCGAAACCACAAAGTTGACACTAAAGTAATTACCAGAGACTAAACATCAGTGGCTTTTAACCTGTTTCAGGTTGCGCCACTGTCACAGTTGGTAAACAAACCATACCACGGGTGGGGACACGATTGCAAACAAACTGTACCACGGGTGGGGCTTGAACCCACGGTCAGAGAGTCGTAAAACTCCAGACCGACGAGTTAGCCACTGGGCCAGTGGATAACGCGTCGGTCTGAAGTTTTACGACTCTCTGACCGTGGGTTCAAGCCCCACCCTTAGTACGGTTTGTTTGCAATCGTGTCACTACGATTTCGTGAGTCGTGAGCCACAGTTGGCAAATAAGTTTATTTAGGTAAAAGTACACAAAAATAGTTACACAAATTATTATACATAAGTAATATTTGTAAATTACGTAGGAGAGCCCCAAAAAATCAGAGTGACTTATTTTCACATCCCTCTTTAAACAGGAAAATGAGAAACTAATTTTCTGTTTAAGGACATACAAACGGGTGTTGAAGTCATTCCTTATTTTTACTCTGGGTTCACGCCTACATAATCCCCTCCCCCGTACCCCCGGAAATTACTCACGCCCCCTGGGGGGAGTGAACAACCCCCGGTTAAGAGCAGCTGTTGTAGACGGGTAGCACTGGCATCTCACAGTGTTAGAAGATTGGTAATGACAACAGTTACACAGCCCAGGACAACATAGGTTGAATTAAAGCAGGTCGCTCCTGTCTTTCGCAACTACTGGACCGTTAATACAGTCTTGGTTGTAAGAGAGATATGTATGTGGGTATTAATTCGTTTATTGAGTATACATTTCGCCCTCCAGTGAGTTTACGCCGTGGTCTTGGATGCATTGGGCGACAAAGTAATGGCGAAGGTAGTGTACACAGAGTTTTCACAAACCTTCCACAATCACATCCATGGTGTAATAGCATGCAGAAAGTAGTGTAAAATGAATAACTGGAAAAGTGGGCAGGCGGATGCTTAACGTTCTGCCAACTGGAATCCAAATAGTAATGAAGAAAGTAAACTCAAGAGAGTGAAACAGTGACACTCTGGGGCACAGTTTCACGCCCCAGTTATCCTTCTCGTGTCCCACATAAACATACATAACACCTCGTCTCGGTTACAGACACTACTAGAATTTGTACGAGAGTGGCATGTATTGAAGACACAGTAAACCTCCAAACTGATATAAACACAGACTTCCGGCTGGTCACAGAAAGCTATATTGTGTTCAGTGAGGTCAGGTTTGTTCTTCTGTCGCTCGCTGAAGCTTGTTAGACGAAGCATAAGAAACCATACCACGGGCGGGATTTGAACCCGCGGTCAGAGAGTCTCAAAATTCCAGACCGTCGCGTTAGCCACTGGACTAGCTGGTCCAGTGGCTAACGCGACGGTCTGGAGTTTTGAGACTCTCTGACCGCGGGTTCAAATCCCGCCCGTGGTATGGTTTGTTTGCAGTCGTGTCATTACGATTTCGTGAGTCACGAAGCATAAGCCTTTGGTAGACTTTATAGATAAGAACATAAGAACATAAGAACGAAGGAACACTGCAGAAGGCCTACTGGCCCATGCGAGGCAGGTCCAAGTCTCCTACCGGCTTAAGCCAATGCACCCAACCTAGTCAGGTCAGGTCACATTGACTTAAGGGAGGAACACGGCAACCGACCTGTTAGCACAAGCTATCAGGTCTAACTCACACCCACCCACATCTACTCATGTATTTATCCAACCTATTTTTAAAGCTACACAACGTTCTGGCCTCTATAACGGTACTTGGGAGTTTGTTCCACTCATCCACAACTCTATTACCAAACCAGTACTTTCCTATATCCTTCCTGAATCTGAATTTTTCCAACTTAAAACCATTGCTGCGAGTCCTGTCTAGGCTAGATATTTTCAGCACACTATTTACATCCCCTTTATTTATTCCTGTCTTCCACTTATACACCTCAATCATATCCCCCCTAATTCTACGTCTTTCTAGAGAGTGCAGTTTCAGGGCCCTTAGTCTATCCTCATAGGGAAGGTTTCTGATACATGGGATCATCTTTGTCATCCTCCTTTGTACATTTTCCAGAGAATTTATATCCATTCTGTAATACGGTGACCAAAACTGTGCAGCATAATCTAAATGAGGCCTAACCAAGGATGTATAGAGTTGAAGAACAACCTGAGGACTCCTATTATTTATGCTTCTTGATATGAAGCCAAGGATTCTATTAGCTTTATTGCGAACACTTATGCACTGTTGTCTTGGTTTCAGATTACTGCTAACCAGAACTCCTAAATCTTTTTCGCAATCCGTAATATTAAGATCTACATTATTTAGTTTATATGTGGCATGGTTATTGTCCTGTCCAACATTTAGAACTTTGCATTTGTCTATATTAAACTGCATCTGCCACTTCTCCGACCACTGCATCAGTCTATTCAAATCTTCCTGGAGTGCTCGAATGTCCTCGTCAGAATGAATTCGACGGCCTATTTTGGTGTCATCGGCAAACTTGCCGATGTCGCTCTTTATGCCCTCATCTATGTCGTTTATGTAGATTGTGAACAGCAGGGGGCCCAACACTGACCCCTGTGGAACACCGCTCGTGACGCTTCCCCACTCTGATTTCTCCCCATTTATGCAAACTCTCTGCTGCCTATTTGTCAACCATGCCTCTATCCAGGAAAAAATTTCTCCTCCTATTCCATGTGCTTTAATTTTCCTCAATAGTCTCTGATGTGGGACCCTGTCAAAAGCCTTACTGAAGTCCATATACACAATATCATATTCATTACCATGATCTACCTCCTCAAATACCTTAGTCATATTGTTAAGTGAAAGGATAAGTCCAACTAATAAGATATTTTATTGTGGCAACGTTTCGCTCTCCAGGAGCTTTGTCAAGCCGTAATAGCTTGACAAAGTTCCTGGAGAACGAAACGTTGCCACAATAAAACGTTATACCTATATATACGTCCCTGTATCCCTGTATTGTAACGGCTTGATAAAGCTCCTAGAGAGCGAAACGTTGCCACAATAAAATGTCTCATTAGTTGCACTTGTGTCCTTTTACCTAACATATTGTCGGTAATTCTACCAACATAATTGCTACAACATATTGTTTTAGGTGATAAAACTTAACGTACACTTGGATATTAGAGAAGTGGTCCTGTTAACATTCTGTACAGATGTTTCGTGATGTGGGTTGAGCCTCGTTAGAATGTGCACAGTTAGTCAAGTTGTGTTGTACGTGTTTGACAATGTTAATTTCGTTTCCCAGAATCTTTTTTTGTGCATAAAATGAAATAGTTTTGACAGATACGAAGATAAATAGTGAAGATACATTAACATGTTTTTAATTGTGTCTGTTATTATTGTCATGGGGGGAATATAAATTTCTCAAACTTCAAAATACCATGAAAAGGTAAGTTTTCATTATTTTTCAGTCTCGTTCTGTAAGAATTTTTTTTTTATTATTCTGAATAATACAGGAGCCGTCTAGTACGGATATATTTTTCTCCATGGCTGTGAGGTTAAAATATAACTGGGATAACTGGCACCGACACAGACGGTAACAATATTAATCTTCTTTAAAGTAATATAGCTGTATAGCCCTTGTGGTTTAGCGCTTCTTTTTTATTATAATAATAATTTAAAGTAATATAACATTATTATTACCTCTATCTTTATTATTATTACCTCTATCTTTATTATTACCACTATCTTTATTATTATTACCACTATCTTTATTATTATTACCACTATCTTTATTATTATTACCACTATCTTTATTATTATTACCACTATCTTTATTATTATTACCACTATCTTTATTATTATTACCACTATATTATTATTACCACTATCTTTATTATTATTATTACCACTATCTTTATTATTATTATTACCACTATATTATTATTACCTCTATCTTTATTATTACCACTATCTTTATTATTACCACTATCTTTATTATTATTACCTCTATCTTTATTATTATTACCTCTATCTTTATTATTATTACCACTATCTTTATTATTATTACCACTAACTTTATTATTATTACCACTATCTTTATTATTATTACCACTATCTTTATTATTATTACCTCTATCTTTATTATTACCACTATCTTTATTATTATTACCACTATCTTTATTATTATTACCACTATCTTTATTATTATTATTACCTCTATCTTTATTATTACCACTATCTTTATTATTATTACCTCTATCTTTATTATTATTACCACTATCTTTATCATGCTCATCACTACTGCTGTCACTGTCATCACTATTACTACTGTCACTACTACTTACACTATACTACTGTTAATGTCACTACTACTACTATAACTTTCATTCCTGCTAGTCACTATCACTACTGCTATCACTGTCACTATCACTACTACTATCACTGTCATTCCTACTATCACTATCACTACTACTACTACTGGTACTTTCATCGCTACTGCTGTTACTATTATGTCACTTATTACTGCTACACTAATATTGTCAGTATCACTATCACCCTCATTATGACATCACTACTATTGTCACATTCATCACTACACTTCATAATTATCGTCACTATAAGCATAACTGTTATCGCTTTTATTTCACCTTTATCACCATTGACACTTTCTCTACTGTCATTGTTTTAATTTTCACTGTTAGTAATGTCACCATCACTAATACAATGATCATTATCACTACTGTTATCACTGCCATTACTTACACTATTAATGTCATCAATTCTATTGTCACTATCATAAATGTAACAACATCAACAGTACTACAGCTGTTTCACTATCTTCAACACTATCAACATGCACACTATCATTATTAACACCATCCTCATAACTATATCATTATCAGAATCATCATCCAGGTATTTAAGTGCAGAACAAAAATGTTTATATCATTGTATATATAAATGTTGAAGTGCAGAGAACTGTTGAATTTATCAAATGATACAGTTGAAGTTCTGGGTATTAAAGTTGAAGTTCTGGGTATTAAAGTTGAAGTTCTGGGTATTAAAGTTGAAGTTCTGGGTATTAAAGTTGAAGTTCTGGGTATTAAAGTTGAAGTTCTGGGTATTAAAGTTGAAGTTCTGGGTATTAAAGTTGAAGTTCTGGGTATTAAAGTTGAAGTTCTGAGTATTAAAGTTGAAGTTCTGTGTATTAAAGTAGAAGTTCTGGGTATTTAAGTAGAAGTTCTGGGTATTTAAGTAGAAGTTCTGGGTATTAAAGTAGAAGCTCTGGGTATTTAAGTAGAAGTTCTGGTTATTTAAGTAGAAGTTCTGGGTATTTAAGTAGAAGTTCTGGGTATTTAAGTAGAAGTTCTGGGTATTAAAGTAGAAGTTCTGGGTATTAAAGTAGAAGCTCTGGGTATTTAAGTAGAAGTTCTGGTTATTAAAGTAGAAGTTCTGGGTATTTAAGTAGAATTCTGGGTATTTAAGTAGAAGTTCTGGGTATTAAAGTTGAAGTTCTGTGTATTAAAGTAGAAGTTCTGGGTATTTAAGTAGAAGTTCTGGGTATTAAAGTAGAAGTTCTGGGTATTAAAGTAGAAGCTCTGGGTATTTAAGTAGAAGTTCTGGTTATTAAAGTAGAAGTTCTGGGTATTTAAGTAGAAGTTCTGGGTATTTAAGTAGAAGTTCTGGGTATTTAAGTAGAAGTTCTGGGTATTTAAGTAGAAGTTCTGGCTATTAAAGTAGAAGTTCTGGGTATTAAAGTAGAAGCTCTGGGTATTTAAGTAGAAGTTCTGGGTATTAAAGTAGAAGTTCTGGGTATTTAAGAAGTTCTGGGTATTAAAGTAGAAGTTCTGGGTATTTAAGTAGAAGTTCTGGGTATTTAAGTAGAAGTTCTCGGTATGAAAGTAGAAGTTCTGGGTATTTAAGTAGAAGTTCTGGGTATTAAAGTAGAAGTTCTGGGTATTAAAGTAGAAGTTCTGGGTATTAAAGTAGAAGTTCTGGGTATTAAAGTAGAAGTTCTGGGTAATAAAGTAGAAGTTCTGGGTATTAAAGTAGAAGTTCGGGGTATTAAAGTTTAAAATAGGAATGTGGTAATTATCCTGGTATATAAATCCCCGTCAGCAACAGCCGAGGAAGTCACAGATGAGATAAGGAAGATAAACAACTGTCTTGAGAACCCTTCACCAAATATTATCCTCCTCTGGTGTTTCAACCTCCCAAATGTTAAGTGGAAGATGGTAAATCACAGTTTTGTATCAGAAATAGTTCCTAGTAGCATGCTACCACAACAAGATTTTCCGGCATATAAGGCGCACGAGCATATAAGACAATGTTTGCAAGCAGTTGTAACGTAACGTTAGTAAACAACTGATAAAGCGTAACATAAAGCCTACCATTGACCCTGACCTTCAGCATATAAGGCGCACGCTGATTTTCCAAGACTTTTTGTAGGGAAAATGCGCGACTTATATGCCGGAAAATACTGTACTTGGGGTACCACTGTTCTGGAGTGCAGCCATAGCTCCCAGAGACCTTAAAGAGTGCAGACACAGATTCCAAAGACCTTAAAGAGTGCAGACACAGATTCCAAAGACCTTAAGGAGTGGAAACGTAGATCCTTTGCATCAAGGAGGCAGTGAAGATTTAGGCAAACATTACAGGCCAGTAGCCCTTACATCGTACATCATGATCTTGGACAGGGTGATAAGATACCAAAATACAAATTTTATTGGCCAGCACAACCCACACCAACATGGATTTAGGACGGAAAGATCGTGCTTGTCACAGCTACTAAACCACTATGACAGAATTTCGGAGACATTGGAAGAAAACCAAAACACAGATGGGGTGGACACGGATTTCACAAAGGCTTTTGACAAATGTGATAATGGGCGATTGTTCATAAAATGAGGGCAGTAGGTATAATTGTGAAAGTAGGCAAGTGGATATTCTACTTTATGATGGATAGAACTGAGTGGCAGTAAACAGAACAAAAGCCTCTATTAGCAAAGTAAAACGCTCTGTACCCCAAGTCACGATTCTGGCGCCTCTACTGTTTTTTTTATCCTCTTAGCTGACACACAACACTCCCCACAGTTTTGTATCATTTGCGTATGATACTAAAATAAGCATGAAAATCATCTAGATAGAAGACACGGAAGAATTACAAGAAAATATAAGCAAAGTCTTCTAGTGGGTAGTGAAGAACATGACGGTAAGTGGTGACAAGTTGTAGAAAGAATGAAGAAACGACACAATAAACAAAACAAAACAAGAGTACCAGAAGACATGAGAAACACTGCTGGGATAAGTGTAGAAGTCTTCAAGAGGAAACTGGACAAGTATCTTCACCAGGTGCCAGATCAACCAGGCTGTGATGGATATGTGGGGCAGCAGGCCACCAACAGCACCAGACGAGCCTGGCCCAAGGCCGGGCTCCAGGAGTAGAAAAACCCTCGGAACTCATCAAAGGTATAGCACCAAGCACCATCAGTAACAGCTGAGTTCATCAAACAGATCAGGAAAATAAATACATTGAAAAACCTTGGAAATCATGCACCCAGCGTTTTTTATTTTACACATAAATTTTACAAGCTTAGAGCTGTTATCCTACCTCAGCTTACAAGCTTAGAGCTGTTATCCTACCTCAGCTCACAAGCTTAGAGCTGTTATCCTACCTCAGCTCACAAGCTTAGAGCTGTTATCCTACCTCAGCTCACAAGCTTAGAGCTGTTATCCTACCTCAGCTCACAAGCTTAGAGCTGTTATCCTACCTCAGCTCACAAGCTTAGAGCTGTTATCCTACCTCAGCTCACAAGCTTAGAGCTGTTATCCTACCTCAGCTCACAAGCTAAGAGCTGTTATCCTACCTCAGCTCACAAGCTTAGAGCTGTTATCCTACCTCAGCTCACAAGCTTAGAGCTGTTATCCTACCTCAGCTCACAAGCTTAGAGCTGTTATCCTACCTCAGCTCACAAGCTTAGAGCTGTTATCCTACCTCAGCTCACAAGCTTAGAGCTGTTATCCTACCTCAGCTCACAAGCTTAGAGCTGTTATCCTACCTCAGCTCACAAGCTTAGAGCTGTTATCCTACCTCAGCTCACAAGCTTAGAGCTGTTATCCTACCTCAGCTCACAAGCTTAGAGCTGTTATCCTACCTCAGCTCACAAGCTAAGAGCTGTTATCCTACCTCAGCTCACAAGCTAAGAGCTGTTGTCCTACCTCAGCTCACAAGCTTAGAGCTGTTATCCTACCTCAGCTCACAAGCTTAGAGCTGTTATCCTACCTCAGCTCACAAGCTTAGAGCTGTTATCCTACCTCAGCTCACAAGCTAAGAGCTGTTATCCTACCTCAGCTCACAAGCTAAGAGCTGTTATCCTACCTCAGCTCACAAGCTTAGAGCTGTTATCCTACCTCAGCTCACAAGCTAAGAGCTGTTATCCTACCTCAGCTCACAAGCTAAGAGCTGTTATCCTACCTCAGCTCACAAGCTTAGAGCTGTTATCCTACCTCAGCTCACAAGCTAAGAGCTGTTATCCTACCTCAGCTCACAAGCTAAGAGCTGTTATCCTACCTCAGCTCACAAGCTTAGAGCTGTTATCCTACCTCAGCTCACAAGCTAAGAGCTGTTATCCTACCTCAGCTCACAAGCTAAGAGCTGTTATCCTACCTCAGCTCACAAGCTTAGAGCTGTTATCCTACCTCAGCTCACAAGCTAAGAGCTGTTATCCTACCTCAGCTCACAAGCTTAGAGCTGTTATCCTACCTCAGCTCACAAGCTAAGAGCTGTTATCCTACCTCAGCTCACAAGCTTAGAGCTGTTATCCTACCTCAGCTCACAAGCTAAGAGCTGTTATCCTACCTCAGCTCACAAGCTAAGAGCTGTTATCCTACCTCAGCTCACAAGGTAAGAGCTGTTATCCTACCTCAGCTCACAAGCTTAGAGCTGTTATTCTATCTCAGCTCACTTACAAGCTAAGAGCTGTTATCCTACCTCAGCTCACAAGCTTAGAGCTGTTATTCTATCTCAGCTCACTTACAAGCTAAGAGCTGTTATCCTACCTCAGCTCACAAGCTTAGAGCTGTTATTCTATCTCAGCTCACTTACAAGCTAAGAGCTGTTATCCTACCTCAGCTCACAAGCTTAGAGCTGTTATTCTATCTCAGCTCACTTACAAGCTAAGAGCTGTTATCCTACATCAGCTCACAAGCTAAGAGCTGCTTTCCTACCTCAGCTCACAAGGTAAGAGCTGTTATCCTACCTCAGCTCACAAGGTAAGAGCTGTTATCCTACCTCAGCTCACAAGCTAAGAGCTGTTATCCTACCTCAGCTCACAAGCTAAGAGCTGTTATCCTACCTCAGCTCACAAGCTTAGAACTGTTATTCTATCTCAGCTCACAAGCTAAGAGCTGTTATCCTATCTCACCTTACAAGCTAAGAGCTGTTATCCTACCTCAGCTCACAAGCTAAGACCTGTTATCCTATCTCAGCTCACTTACAAGCTAAGAACTGTCATCCTACCTCAGCTCACAAGCTTAGAGCTGTTATTCTACCTCAGCTCACAAGCTTAGAGCTGTTATTCTATCTCAGCTCACAAGCTAAGAGCTGTTATCCTACCTCAGCTCACAAGCTTAGAGCTGTTATCCTACCTCAGCTCACAAGCTTAGAGCTGTTATCCTACATCAGCTCACAAGCTTAGAGCTGTTATTCTATCTCAGCTCACAAGCTAAGAGCTGTTATCCTATCTCAGCTCACAAGCTAAGAGCTGTTATCCTACCTCAGCCCGCTTACAAGCTAAGAGCTGTTATCCTACCTCAGCTCACAAGCTAAGGACTGTTATCCTACCTCAGCTCACAAGCTAAGAGCTATTATCCTATCTCAGCTTACAAGCTAAGAGCTGTTATCCTATCTCAGCTCACAAGCTAAGAGCTGTTATCCTATCTCAGCTCACAAGCTAAGAGCTGTTATCCTTTCTCAGCTTACAAGCTAAGAACTGTTATCCTACATCAACTCACAAGCTAAGAACTGTTATCCTACCTCAGCTCACAAGCTTAGGCCTGTTATCCTACAGTTCACAAGCTAAGAGCTGTTATCCTATCTCAGCTCACAAGCTAAGAACTGTTATCCTACCTCAGCTCACAAGCTAAGAGCTGTTATCCTATCTCAGCTCACAAGCTAAGAGCTGTTATCCTATCTCAGCTCACAAGCTAAGAGCTGTTATCCTACCTCAGCTCACAAGCTAAGAGCTGTTATCCTACGTCAGCTCACAAGCTAAGAGCTGTTATCCTACCTCAGCTCACAAGCTAAGAACTGTTATCCTTCCTCAGCTCACAAGCTAAGAGTTATCCTATTTCAGCTCACAAGCTAAGAACTGTTATCCTACCTCAGCTCACAAGCTAAGAACTGTTATTCTACCTCAGCTCACAAGCTAAGAGTTATCCTATTTCAGCTCACAAGCTAAGAGTTGTTGTCCTACCTCAGCTCACAAACTAAGAGCTGTTATTTTACCTCATCTCACTTACAAGCTAAGAGCTGTTATCCTACCTAAGCTCACAAGCTAAGAGCTGTTATCCTACCTCAGCTCACAAGCTAAGAGCTGTTATCCTACCTCAGCTCACAAGCTAAGAGCTGTTATCCTACCTCAGCTCACAAGCTAAGAGCTGTTATCCTACCTCAGCTCACAAGCTAAGAGCTGTTATTTTACCTCAGCTCACTTACAAGCTAAGAGCTGTTATCCTACCTAAGCTCACAAGCAAAGAGCTGTTATCCTACCTCAGCTCACAAGCTAAGAGCTGTTATCCTACCTCAGCTCACAAGCTAAGAGCTGTTATCCTACCTCAGCTCACAAGCATAGAGCCGTTATCCTACCTCAGCTCACAAGCTAAGAGCTGTTATCCTACCTCAGCTCACAAGCATAGAGCTGTTATCCTACCTCAGCTACCAAGCTAAGAGCTGCTGTTCTACCTCAGGTCATTTCAAAGTCTAGCCCAGTGGTTCCTAACCTTCTCTTACTCCCGCACCCCTATAAAATTTTTGCTCTAACCTCGCACCCTCTACAATTTAAAGTTTGTTAAAGGATGAAGGATGTGGAATCATACTAAATTTTATCGAAAGAAGATATTTATTTCACTTTCTAATATAATATGTGAACAAAAATCAGACTTACAAAAAAGAAACATATCACAGAATGATATTTGAATACACCTTACAAAAATAATAACTCTTGCTTGAAATATATACGAAAAAGTCAAATCAAGAACTAGATTTCAAACCTTCAGAAAGGAATTTTATTTTGTTAATATGTAAAAAATCAAATATATGGACAAGAAAGGATGTCTCCGATTAACATTTGAATATACCGTACAAAAAATAGTTACTTTATATATGTACAAGATATAATCAAAAGTCTGACTTCCAAAAAGTTTGCGAAACCATTTTAATTCAATGACTCTTTTGTTGCTGTTTCTTGCTTGAGAGTTTTTCAAAACGGGGAACTGTTGGTGATAGCAACACGCATGTCTGCCTGTGCATTCAAACGATTTCTAGATTTTGTCTTAATTAACAGAAGAGTACTAAATCCTGATTTACATAAGTAAGTTGTAGCAAATGGAATGAGCAGTTAGTGCAGTTTCACAAAGTCTTGGAAATAGATAATTGTAATTTTACTATGATTATTGAATATTAATAAGTAATAAATGAATCAATTTGCTGTTATTAAGACGGATGCTTCTCGCACCCCCTGGAATGATGTCTCGCACCCCTGGTTGGGAACCCCTGGTCTAGCCCTAAGGTATACTACACCCCCAGGTATACTACACCCTACAACAGTCGGCTAACAACCAGGTGTTAGGTGACCAGGGGCAGCAGGTGTGAGGAAACATGCCCTGTGTTTCCACCCGTGCCGGGGATTGAACCACTGACACTCAGTATGTGAGCTGACTGTGCTGCCAGCCAAGCCATCGAGATTTCAATCTTCCCAGTGCGAAATGGAAGCTGGCGAATAATAGCATCGTACTAGAAATAGTGCCTGGCGAGCTTTTAACAATCGAGAGAGCAAGTGGGACACTTGTTGAAGAGTTTGCATTGAACCACCAGATAACAGAACCAGCTAGACGTGAAAATGCCTTTGATGGTCTTCGCAGTCATAAACTTAACTCCACATTTTCATATAATAACTTGTGGGCTAACACGACGGTCTGGAGTTTTGAGACTCTCTGACCGCGGGTTCAAACCCCACCCGTGTTATGGTTTGTGGGGAACTCGCAAGATGGGTTTCTGTGATTAAAGTGTTTATATAGAACACTTGTCAATGCTCAGTTAATCACTACAGAAACTCGGAAGATTAATTGATCTGTATATTTCGACTCTCTTCTGGTATCCTCTTCAGCAGATACACGAGAGGAGAGCTTGAATTTATAAGATGGTTAACTGGGTTAAAATAAAGAAAGAACTATCGTATTCTATGGGAAACGCAGTATGACGCTTTCAGATATAGCGCCTACTTAATAATAATAATAATAATAATAATAATAATAATAATAATAATAATAATCCCTGAGAAACAGTTGTTAGCTCCCTAAACCCGTAACAGAGTCACGAAAAGTTGAATTAAAAGGCAATGTCGGTATGTAAATCAGAAAAAGCTTAGAGAACGGTTATATAGAGCAGGACAATATAGAAATATGTTGAGAAGAAAACGGGTCGTTGA
The DNA here is from genome assembly GCF_038502225.1 of Cherax quadricarinatus. Lineage (NCBI taxonomy): Eukaryota > Metazoa > Arthropoda > Malacostraca > Decapoda > Parastacidae > Cherax > Cherax quadricarinatus. Next base: position 15,021,306 of record NC_091358.1, on the reverse strand, counting down.
ACTGCTTAACAACGAGTAACTGTCACAACGGGGCAAAGAAAATTTAAATTGTGAGATCACGAATGTAAAGAAGAAAAACATTCGTACCAGACATACGAAATTGTAATAAACCCTAATTATTATTATTATTATTATTATTATTATTATTATTATTATTATTATTATTATTATTATTATTATTATTATTGCAGCTAGCGCTTAACACAAGAGAGTCACACAGCGCTACCAACAAACCGTAAGTGTTCCACTGACGCTGTAAAATAAACGAGGGGAAACTCTTGAAAGTATCCTGCACCAATGTTCAGCAAGCCTTTGAATTACGTCACGTGGTTATATTTTAATCAGGGGAAAGCGGTAAACCCGTAGGAATCATATAGCGCCTGTGTAATGTGAGGCATTCAGATTCGATCCAGGCAAGGGCAAGTTAAGTCCCGTTCCTTGGATCAAGAGCCCCTCACCAGCATCAAGGAGAAATGACAGATGCTAAAATATATTTAACTGAGCACAAGATTTGTGGAGGTTTGATTCTTGATCTGGTGAGCGCGAGACAGACGCCTCACCAGAAGACATCTTTAAGAGGAAACTGGACAAGCATCTTCAAGTGCCAGATCAACCAGGCTGTGATGGATATGTGGGGCAGCGGGCCACCTGTACCAACAGCCTGGTTGACCAGGTAAACACCAGACGGACCTAGCCCATGGCCGGGCTCCGGGAGTAGAAAGATTCTCGGAACTCATCAAAGGTAAGAGTATATTGCTTCCTGTTTGTACTCACTGTTTCAAAAATCTTGAAAATCCAACATGAAATATACTCCTCGTCAGAAGTTGTTTTAAACCAAATTACAACAGATCCCACTAGAAATGAGCCTGGTGGTTAACGCTCTCGCTTCACACGGTGAGGGCCTGGGTTCGATTCCCAGCCAGAGTAGAAACATTGGACGTGTTTCTTTCCACCTGTTGTCTATGTTCCCCATCAGTAAAATGGGTACCTGGGTGTTAGTCGACTGGTGTGGGTCGCATCCTGGGACACTGACCTAAGGAGGCCTGGTCACAGACCGGGCCGCGGGGGCGTTGACCCCCGGAACTATCGTAAGGGGTTCTTGAATGGAGATATCGTAGGATAAGGTAGACACACTTGTAGGATGGTAGGTGTATTGTCAGACTGAGATGAGAGATGGAGCCCGGTGCCTAGCCTGTTCACGCCTTGTAGGTCTGCCGCCGAGTGAGGACGGGACAGAGGGATCACTGCCCATGTGTATCCCTATGACGTCACACAAAGCCAAAGGCCTACGAGGGATCTCGTGTCTAAAGCACAGGGATGATACTAATATGCTATGCTATATAATACTGGGAATACAGGGATCAGCAACTATGCTGACAGCTCGGTCATGTTACGTATGTCGTCCCGACATACACTACTATACTATAGGCTGAACAGGCAGGCGGATCTGGGCTGATTCTATACAATAACAAATTCATATATAACTTAGAACTAATGGATGGTACAACATGATTTTGACGTAATGGGTGTTAACGTAATCATTACAAACTATAAGAACAAATCATTATACAATATGGATGGAATTGATCGATCGATCTGTATTCATGCACTCTACGGATTCTGAGGAAGAATAATTATATACAAGAAGTGTTTAACAGAAAGGCAGATTCGGTGCACACAAATCTAGACTGTTAATTCTCAGAATACGGAGGGAACGTGAACACGAAAATTTCTGACAAACTGATCAGCTAATAATAAAACACACAATTGACAAATTCATTCATCTCGGACATCTAATTATACAGACTATGTACATTTAAACCCAATTCTGCGAGGGTAAGGTTTACGTATGCAGAATGGTTATCATCTCTGGGAGGGTCGAATTCCTCTGCAATGGCTAACACATGCCTTGACTGAGAGAGATCTGAAGGAATATCTACAAAAGATACTTGCGGGTTTCTCATTACTTGTCGAGTACGCAAGGAGTAACGACATTCAGGTTGAGTATCTGACTGAGTATCTGAGGTAGAGAGTACAGGATCAGGAGGATTGTCAGAGTCTGTCTCATTAGTCTGGGTAGCAATATCCTCAACATCGCATACTAATTTCATATGATCTAAATGCGATTCTTTGTATTTGCCAGTACTAATTTCTCTAACCTTATACTTATTTCCAGTGATATGTTCAACTACTCGATAAGGTCCGACAAACTTTTGATCAAGCTTTGGCATTGCAGACGTTTTGTTAAAGTTAATCAGCATAACTCTCGAACCTACTTTGATTTTAGATGGCTTTGCTCGAGTGTTTGCGACTCTTGTAAATTCTGCTGTTGATTTATGAAGTGTTTCACGGATTCTTCTAAAAACACTTTGAGCTAAGCTGGTACGAGTTGCTACGAAATCATCAGGGTTGTAATTAGGTTTCGGAGTAGAATATAACAACTCATAGGGTAAACGCTTGTCTACACCATACAATGCATAATGTGGAGTATCACCTATGGAAGCATTGTAAGCAGAATTTATGGCACACTGGACATCTGGTATAACTTCATCCCAAGTTTCACTATTGGGGTTGATAGTGGCTCTCAGAACATCAAGTACTTTCTTATTTGTTCTTTCGGCTAACCCATTGCTGGCAGGATGATGAGGAACAATGGTGGATTTAGAGATCTTGTATAAAGTACACAAATTTTCAAGAATCTCATTACAGAATTCACCTCCATTATCTGTTACTAAGGACTTTGGGGTGGTATGCCTGCAGATAATGCGTTCTTTAAACGCTCTAGCTACTGTCTCTGCAGTCTTATCTGCAATAGGAACTAGCTCACAATATCTGGTGAAATGGTCTACCATAACACACAGATGTTTGTTGCCTTGGAGGGAACATTTAAAATTAGTTAACAAATCAAGGGCAACTCTTTCCCACGGTTCGCTAGTGGTTGGGTACACTTGGATTGGGTTAGGACCATTGACATTTCCTTTATGCTGCATACAGACACTACATTTCTTAACATACTCGGAAATGTCAGTTGCCATACGTGGCCAAAAGTATTTCATTCTGGCTTGTTTCACAGAACGATCCATACCAGGGTGTGCAACACCTGGTGCATCATGAACTAGCTGTAGAGCTACGTTCACTAGTGACTGTGGAATTACTAACTGGTAAACTCTTCTGCTTGGAGTACCCAACTCGGCTGTTCGATACAGTAATTCCTGACTCATTACAAAGTCACTAATGGGTGCTGGTGGCTTTACAGTAAGAATGGGATCTTCCTGGAGAAGGAATCGAATCACACCAGACCACATGGGATCTATTCTTTGTGCAGTTTTGACATCCTCGACAGTAAATGGAGGATCTGCAGTAACTACACTAACGTGTCGCGATAAAGCATCTGCGACTACATTTGACTTGCCAGGTAAATGTTCAAAAGTGGGATTGAACTCTTGGATAGTCAAGGTCCATCTGGCTAACCTTCCAGTAGGCTGTTTGTTCTGGAATAAAGGTAACAGTTCTTCCTTACTGGAGGAATGAACAAACTCGGTGGAGTGGATGACTCCCCCCGGTTGAAAAAATTAACGCTATAACAGGCAATATGAGCAAGGGAGAACGAATCTACTATCTCAACTGCAAGCACAGGAGAAAGAAATGAACACGGTGAACAATGCTGATATTCAATCTGAGTCGCACACAGTGACACGAGGTATCAGCTATAAAGAAACTACACTTACAAACGTTAACATGTGAAAGTTACTCGAGAAATAACTTCGTACAATGCACTGATTACTGTCAACTAGGATGGGATCACCATCTGGAACATTAGGAACAACAACAGACACTCTAGTGAGAACACTAGCTGTAACAGAGACGTCTTTCTGCAGACAGCATGTCACATCAACAAGAGATGGCATTACTAGTTGCAAGTAATCGTTTTCTGACAAGGCATCCCCTGTGGAGAAACTACTACTCGAACTAGCAGTCATTGCAGGGATAGGCTGTGCACTCAAGGCAGTCTGAGTGTCCCCGGACACTTGAGGCAACGGAACACTATCCTGCAAGTCTGAAGGTATAGGTGGAACACAGACGGGAATGACAGAATTACTAGTGCCTGACCGCTCGGCTACGTTAATAAGTAATTCACGGATCTATAAGAACTTAATCTGAACTTCACATTTCGCAGCACTTTAACAAATCTCAGATACAAGCTGTGAGAACAAACACATTGCTCAAGGGCTAGGTATTGTCTTTCAGTCAGTAAGGGAATGTTGGTACTGTGGACTGATTCATATTGACTTTGACTGGCATGATACACTAAGTGAATATTCAAAAATGACTGGGACATCTTCTCAGTGAAAATACTGAAGGGCATAAGTCAAGAAAAATGGAGAGAATGACACAATAAGCTTAAATGGAAAAAAATGCTTAACTATTCTGCATAAGTAATTAAAAATTGACAAGTTACACAGTAAGCAAAGGACTCACACAAGAAGAATATGCAATTTAACAAACACTGAAAATCAAGAGAACTTTTACTTTGCTCAAATCTAATTTGCTCAACTTTTACTTTAAATTGAATAAATGGCACAGTGAGTTGTCTTTACTTTCAATGCAACAAGGAAAATACACAATAAAATAATAAAATAGACTCAATAAACTTGTGCAAAAATTAAAACAAACACACAATTCACTGAAATAAAAATTAAAATGACAGACAGAATAAAATACTATGCACAGAACAGAGCATAAGAAACTGCACTGTAATAAACTGTATTGCACAACACTGCATAAAATTTTCTGCAAGAAAAACTTTAATAGCAACACAATATTTGCACAAGAATTATTGCAAAATGAGTCTATGTGCAATAATAAAAATTATAACACACAAGAAAAGAAATATATCAAGGAATGAACACTAACTCTTAACTGCACTTAAACAACAAGCAAAAGAACAATTTACTTTAAAAGGAGAACTTAAAAAAAATTGCACTAAGAGTGAATTTGTTCAATAAAATATGAAAAATAATAGGTGCTAAAACACACAACAAAAAGGAATACAACACTTACAGTGATGCAGAACACAAAACATCAACATAAACACAGTACTAGAATTTTCTTGCAATGAAACTTGATTTGTGAAAAATTTTGTAAAAGTGATTTATTTCTTGCTTGGACTTAAAAAATGGCACTATTGTCTGTGGAAATAAGACAAATTAAACACTGGCTGAATAAAGGAATATGAACACAAGAATGTTCAACACACAGGGAACAAAAATAATAAAATTACACAAATGCTGGGAAGAAAAAAAATAACAGACAACACTGAGTTGTGATGCAGAATATGAGGTGAAAAATTACTGAATTAATTCACTGGAATTCTGAAGTTTAAACACAAGTTCTATATTGCTCATATGTTGCACACACAACAAAGGAAAAACACTCAGTACTTACTTCAAGTGTATAAAAAGATACACAACACAACAGATATAAAATAATGCACGAAAATTAACACTGAATTAAGGAGATTAAAAGAAATGAATGCAATCAGTACATGATAAACACTGAGTCTGATCAAGAGTCACTGAATGTCACTAAGAGAAAAATTCACTGGGAACACAAAAGAAATGTCTCAACACTCGCAAATGTCTCTAAAAAAAAAATATTATAGCTGTAACACTTGAAAAAAATGAGATTGATGGATTGTTTATATCGTCTTGCTGCTGTCCTCTGCACAGATGATCGTAGAATTGCGCTTAAATCGGCGAGAGACAACACACAGGAGGCTTTTAAAGATGGCGCGCCACTCTCTAGCTCTTGACCCCCTATGTGGTCCTTAAAATATGGTGCTACAACCCTTAGCAGTGCACCAAAACACTGATGAGGTAGGTGAGTTGTAATGGCCGACTGTAGTTGGGTTTGTGGGTAATGGCTGAGCGAGGCGTCTGAGACCGGCAATGGTGCGACACACGTGATCGTGAGTGGCTGGGCTTATGGGTTGAACGTCGTAAGCCTCACTGAGAAAACCCACACTGCCGCGAAGATAATTCTAAGCCGGCTGGCTTAGAAGAAACCCACGAAATACTACAACACCACAAGGATGACAAGGAGCACTCAGAATGCTTGGAACTAGAATCACAAGCGATGAAGGCTAGTCATGTGGCTTGCTTGAGTACTGGGGTAAGACACCTGGGTTAGTTGCTAGCTGGCTTATCTTAACCCTTCACACAGAATGGCTTGATAACTTCACACGAGGAGCACAGCAGGGGTGGAAGCTGGCTTGGCAGGCAAAATAATTGGATGGAGTAGGCTAGGCTGGACTGGGCTCGGGTGTACTGACTCCCCCACCACAGACTGGAAGCTGGCTTATTTTGCAAACTCGGGTCAACCCCTCGGGAGTAATGCAAAAGCAGATAACCACTAATACAAAGAGACTGACCAGTGAATAATGTAGAAGCTGGTAGAGTAGCTGGCTTGAGGTAGCTGGATGGGGTGAACCTCGGTAGGCCTACTGGTAACACGAAATGGCCGTCTTGCTGGTCGACAACTTTATCTCCAGAAATCGCTGTAATCGTCAGAATTACAGGCCCTCCGCTGTCACCATTTATCGTAAGGGGTTCTTGAATGGAGATATCGTAGGATAAGGTAGACACACTTGTAGGATGGTAGGTGTATTGTCAGACTGAGATGAGAGATGGAGCCCGGTGCCTAGCCTGTTCACGCCTTGTAGGTCTGCCGCCGAGTGAGGACGGGACAGAGGGATCACTGCCCATGTGTATCCCTATGACGTCACACAAAGCCAAAGGCCTACGAGGGATCTCGTGTCTAAAGCACAGGGATGATACTAATATGCTATGCTATATAATACTGGGAATACAGGGATCAGCAACTATGCTGACAGAACTCTCTCCAGATAAACTCCAGACACACTGGATTTTATCATCGCGAAGAACGAGGAGCTAATCAGAGACAATCACAAGTACCATATATTCTGATCATAACATCATAGAAGTACAAACATGCATAACAGTAATTTAACCTTAACAGTCAGAGAACTGACTGGAACAGAATTAGCAGAGTTTGCCAGACAATCCCTGGGCAACAGTCATGGACACTCTTAACCATCACCAGTGCTGGGCAACAGTCATGGACACGTTAACCATCACCAGTGCTGGGTAACAGTCATGGACACGTTAACCATCACCAGTGCTGGGTAACAGTCATGGACACTCTTAACCATCACCAGTGCTGGGCAACAGTCATGGACACTCTTAACCATCACCAGTGCTGGGTAACACTCATGGACACGTTAACCATCACCGGTGCTGGGTAAGTCATGGTTACATTAACCATCACCAGTGCTGGGTAACAGTCATGGACACTCTTAACCATCACCAGTGCTGGGTAACAGTCATGGACACTCTTAACCATCACCAGTGCTGGGTAACAGTCATGGACACGTTAACCATCACCAGTGCTGGGTAACAGTCATGGACACTCTTAACCATCACCAGTGCTGGGTAACAGTCATGGACACTCTTAACCATCACCAGTGCTGGGTAACAGTCATGGACACGTTAACCATCACCAGTGCTGGGTAACAGTCATGGACACATTAACCATCACCAGTGCTGGGTAACAGTCATGGACACATTAACCATCACCAGTGCTGGGTAAGTCATGGTTACATTAACCATCACCAGTGCTGGGTAACAGTCATGAGCACTCTTAACCATCACCAGTGCTAGGTAACAGTCATGGACACGTTAACCATCACCAGTGCTGGGTAACAGTCATGGACACGTTAACCATCACCAGTGCTGGGTAACAGTCATGGACACGTTAACCATCACCGGTGCTGGGTAACAGTCATGGACACGTTAACCATCACCAGTGCTGGGTAACAGTCATGGACACATTAACCATCACCAGTGCTGGGTAAGTCATGGTTACATTAACCATCACCAGTGCTGGGTAACAGTCATGAGCACTCTTAACCATCACCAGTGCTAGGTAACAGTCATGGACACGTTAACCATCACCAGTGCTGGGTAACAGTCATGGACACGTTAACCATCACCAGTGCTGGGTAACAGTCATGGACACGTTAACCATCACCAGTGCTGGGTAACAGTCATGGACACGTTAACCATCACCAGTGCTGGGTAACAGTCATGGACACATTAACCATCACCAGTGCTGGGTAAGTCATGGTTACATTAACCATCACCAGTGCTGGGTAACAGTCATGAGCACTCTTAACCATCACCAGTGCTAGGTAACAGTCATGAGCACTCTTAACCATCACCAGTGCTAGGTAACAGTCATGAGCACTCTTAACCATCACCAGTGCTAGGTAACAGTCATGAGCACTCTTAACCATCACCAGTGCTGGGTAACAGTCATGAGCACTTTTAACCATCACCAGTGCTGGGTAAGTCATGGTTACATTAACCATCACCAGTGCTGGGTAACAGTCATGAGCACTCTTAACCATCACCAGTGCTAGGTAACAGTCATGGACACTCGTAATGAACCATTTCTAGTGCTGTGTAACGCTAAATACAGAAGCACACAAGGTCTGTGTAAACTATGTACCACTGAAGAAATCTGAAAGAATAACAAATATAGAAAAAAATATAAGAATGAGCAAAAGAAAAATGGGGGCTACTGAACTGTTTAAAAATGTGAATTTCATCACAATGAAGGAAAGATTGTGTGAGCCGAGAGATCACCGAGTTAGAGCAAAAACTTAAATTGTCGTACCAAACAAAGGGAGTAAAAAAAACATCCAGGATATTGCAAGAAATCCTAAATATTTCACCACATTTCAAAAGCCAGGTTAAGAACTACCTGTAGAACTGAACGTTAACACAATGACGATGAAAAATGAAATGAGCGAAATTTTAAAAGACCAATATGACTTAACGTTTAAGAATCCACTAACGAAGGCAGAGTGGAGATAGATTTTTTTTTTCATTGTCTCCGCATGCCAGACAGATCATGTAAATGACATCAACGCTAACAGCGTGGAATTCGTAAAGTAAATAGGAAAGCTGCCCACGTATGCAGCACTTGAACCAGATTCGTGGAGTTCTTTATTTATGAGGAATTAAAAAAATGACACCAACACGAGCACACAGTATCCTTGGAAGAAAGAACTTAAATCTGTGTGAAATTCAAGAGGCCTTAAGAAGTGCTGACTTACTGTAGCTCTGTTGCATTAAGGAGGCAGTAGAGTGATTACACACGAGGGTGATAGGTAGAACATTTGTAACAACTGGAGTTAGTAACAACTAAGCTAGGGAAGGCGAGTAACGTGACCAGGATGGAGTTGGTAGCAGTGAAGTTACTATCAATCAATCAATCAAGTTTATTCTCTATAAGGATTACAATGCGGGGTTTACAGATTTTGGATATTGTGTGGGTTACATGTTTTAAAATACTAATTACAGAGGGGGCCACTAGGACACCTAGCATGGCTAGGCATTTCGGGCAGACTTAGATTAATTCTAAACTTTAAATTATTACAGAGTATGGTATTAAGGCTAAGCTAGGGAAGGCGAGTAGCGTGACCAGGATGGAGCTGGTAGCAGTGAAGTTACTAAGCTAGGGAAGGCGAGTAGCGTGACCAGGGTGGAGCTGGTAGCAGTGAAGTTACTAAGCTAGGGAAGGCGAGTAGCGTAACCAGGGTGGAGCTGGTAGCAGTGAAGTTACTAAGCTAGGGAAGGCGAGTAGCGTGACCAGGATGGAGCTGGTAGCAGTGAAGTTGCTAAGCTAGGGAAGACGAGTAGCGTGACCAGGATCTAGAGGAATTTGCCCCCGCAAGTAAATTAGTATTGGCGGTGTGCAAATTCCAGTGTCGGGTGTCGGATAATAGCGGTTCTCTCTTACCCTGAGGCGTCATAGCTTACCTCCACCACAATTGTCTCTAGTAGCCTCCACTGTCCTCACCTGTGAACAAACTTACGTGAAGTGCGCACTGGTAATAAAAATGAATTACTACAGAAATGTGATCTGTCGTGAACATGCTTCTCTTGTTGGGCTAAACTGACCAGTTTGTGGTTTCTAATTTAGGAAGCCCACATGAAGATACAAACGCAGTGTTAGAAAAGTGTGTTGTATAGTTTTCGGTGTCCATCTGAGATCATCTTCAGTAGTACAAGACAATGAAAAAGTCTGGGTTTAAGTGGTGATATGTGTGAAAGCGCAGGAAGGCTGTTTGATAGCTGGATTATGTCAGTATGACAGGTAAAGTGAGGGCTTAGCTGGCTCTTTATATCAGGAAGCTCGGGAAAATGATGATAATTTTGTGCATGAATGGTATCCAATACTGACAAGATGAAGAATTAGTACATATGCAACATCTGGATATCTTTACTTGAAGACATTTCGCCATCTAGTGGCTTTAGCAATATAATAACATACAAAGACATAGTGTGAAGACTGTAAGGCTATATACAGATGAGGTAATCAGTCCCTCAGCCTTGGAGTTGGTGAAGAGCGCTTTAGTCTTGAAGAATCTGAAGCACAGGCAGTAAGAGTGTAGCTTATATACCAGCGTCAACTGATTGTACTGATAAAGTCACTGAATGGCGAAACGTCTACAAATATAGATATCCAAATGTGTGTAATTCTTCAAGAAGATTTTGCTCGGATTATTAACTCGAAGGATAAGTAACCCAGGATAAAGCCATGTCGACATCCTGGCTTATTTCCATTGGGGTGCTTTGATCCTCTTCCCCAGGATGCGACTCACACCGGTCGCCTGACACCCAGGTACCTACTAATTATAGGTGAACAGGGGCACCATGTGTAAGGAAACATACCTAACGTTTCCTCTCGTCCTGGGATCGAACCCTGGCCCCTCCGTGTGAGAGATTGGGCAGCTACCAACTGAAGGAACAGCTGGCTGCTAGTATCAGGAAGCGAGGGATTACTGAAGGACCAGCTGGGTGCAGACTTCATGAAATCAGGGAGGCCTGAGGGACCAGCTAGTTATTGACATAAGAGACTGAGGGACCAGCTGACTATTGGCATCAAGGACTGAGGGACGAGCTGGCTGTTGACATCAGGGACTGAGGGCCCAGCTGGCTGTTGATATCAGGGACTGAGGAACCAGCTGGCTGTTGACATCAGGGGACTGAGGAACCAGCTGGCTGTTGACATCAGGGACTGAGGGACGAGCTGGCTGTTGACATCGGGGACTGAGGAACCAGCTGGCTGTTGACATCAGGGGACTGAGGAACCAGCTGGCTGTTGACATCAGGGGACTGAGGAACCAGCTGGCTGTTGACATCAGGGACTGAGGGACCAGCTGGCTGTTGACATCAGGGACTGAGGAACCAGCTGGCTGTTGACATAAGGGACTGAGGGACCAGCTGTTTGTTGACATAAGGGACTGAGGGACCAGCTGGTTGTTGACATCAAGGACTGAGGGACCAGGTGGTTGTTGACATCAGGAAGCGCGCGAAAACTTGAATGAACGAATTTGGCGCGCCGCAGCGCACGTGTCCGTCTGTGTGCGTGTGTATGTATGTGTGGCACGTGTTTTTATGAATGGAGCGGCGGGTGTGGCCGGGTAGGGGAACGGAGAAGATGACTTTCTTAACATATGCTAAGATGTAGTGAATGTTGTCACAGCTGCTGCTTCTACCTACCTACTGACTGTAGTGATGTTGTAGTGTGTTATGTATTGATCAGTAAGACACATGTGTAACAGTTGGGTATCTTTAATTGTTGAAACGTTTCGCGTTCGCGGTGGGCTTCTTCAGTCAAATACCGAGAATGGATTGTAATCAGTCCATCAACATTTTAGATATATTTTGAGGTGGTCAGTCCCTCAGCCTGGAGAGGAGCTCAGCTCCGTAGAACAATATTGTTCCAGACTATGGAGCTGATCTCTTATCCAGGCTGAGGGACTGACTACCTCAAATTATTTCTACAAGGTTGATGGACTGATTAAATCATCTGTACCTCGTCACTTTTCCTGCCACCTTCAATCCATTCTCTGTATTTGACTGAGGAAGTCTACTGTGTAGGCGAAACGTTTCAACAATAAAGATACCCAACTGTTGTACATGTGTCTTAATCTTCAACTTGTCGGTATTTTATACCATTATTAGCATACTGTGTATTGTTGTAGTGAATGATGTGGTGGTGGTGAATGATGATCTTGTGGTGGTGGTGAATGATGATCTTGTGGTGGTGGTGGTGGTGAATGATGATCTTGTGGTGGTGGTGGTGGTGGTGAATGATGATCTTGTGGTGGTGGTGGTGGTGGTGGTGGTGAATGATGATCTTGTGGTGGTGGTGGTGGTGAATGATGATCTTGTGGTGGTGGTGGTGGTGGTGGTGAATGATGATCTTGTGGTGGTGGTGGTGGTGGTGGTGGTGGTGAATGATGATCTTGTGGTGGTGGTGGTGGTGGTGGTGAATGATGATCTTGTGGTGGTGGTGAATGATGATCTTGTGGTGGTGGTGGTGGTGAATGATGAACCTGTTGTGGTGGTGGTGGTGGTGGTAAATGATGATCTTGTGGTGGTGGTGAATGATGATCTTGTGGTGGGGGTGAATGATGATCTTGTGGTGGTGGTGGTGGTGGTGGTGAATGATCTTGTGGTGGTGGTGGTGGTGGTAAATGATGATCTTGTGGTGGTGGTGGTGGTGGTGGTGAATGATGATCTTGTGGTGGTGGTGGTGGTGGTGAATGATGATCTTGTGGTGGTGGTGAATGATGATCTTGTGGTGGTGGTGGTGGTGAATGATGAACCTGTTGTGGTGGTGGTGGTGGTGGTAAATGATGATCTTGTGGTGGTGGTGAATGATCTTGTGGTGGTGGTGAATGATGATCTTGTGGTGGTGGTGAATGATCTTGTGGTGGTGGTGAATGATGATCTTGTGGTGGTGATGGTGGTGAATGATGAACCTGTTGTGATGGTGGTGGTGAATGATGATCTTGTGGTGGTGGTGAATGATCTTGTGGTAGTGGTGGTGAATGATGATCTTGTGGTGGTGGTGAATGATGAACCTGTTGTGGTGGTGAATGATGAACCTGTTGTGGTGGTGGTGGTGAATGATGATCTTGTTGTGGTGGTGGTGGTGAATGATGATCTTGTGGTGGTGGTGAATGATGATCTTGTTGTGGTGGTGGTGAATGATGATCTTGTGGTGGTGGTGAATGATGATCTTGTTGTGGTGATGGTGAATGATGATCTTGTGGTGGTGGTGAATGATATTGTGGTGGTGAATGACGATCTTGTTGTGGTGATGGTGAATGATGATCTTGTTGTGGTGATGGTGAATGATGATCTTGTGGTGGTGATGGTGAATGATCTTGTTGTGGTGATGGTGAATGATGATCTTGTTGTGGTGGTGATGGTGAATGATGATCTTGTTGTTGTGGTGATGGTGAATGATGATCTTGTTGTGGTGGTGATGGTGAATGAAGATCTTGTTGTGGTGGTGATGGTGAATGATGATCTTGTTGTTGTGGTGATGGTGAACGATGATCTTGTTGTGGTGGTGGTGAATGATGATCTTGTGGTGGTGGTGGTGAATGATGATCTTGTTGTGGTGGTTGTGGTGAATGATGATCTTGTTGTTGTGGTGATGGTGAATGAAGATCTTGTTGTGGTGGTGAATGATGATCTTGTGGTGGTGGTGAATGATCTTGTTGTGGTGGTGATGGTGAATGATGATCTTGTGGTGGTGATGGTGAATGATCTTGTGGTGGTGATGGTGAATGATGATCTTGTGGTGGTGAATGATGATCTTGTTGTGGTGATGGTGAATGATGATCTTGTGGTGGTGAATGATGATCTTGTTGTGGTGATGGTGAATGATGATCTTGTGGTGGTGATGGTGAATGATGATCTTGTGGTGGTGATGGTGAATGATGATCTTGTTGTGGTGGTGATGGTGAATGAAGATCTTGTTGTGGTGGTGATGGTGAATGATGATCTTGTTGTTGTGGTGATGGTGAATGATGATCTTGTTGTGGTGGTGGTGGTGAATGATGATCTTGTTGTGGTGGTGGTGGTGAATGATGATCTTGTTGTTGTGGTGGTGGTGAATGATGATCTTGTTGTGGTGATGGTGAATGATGATCTTGTTGTGGTGGTGATGGTGAATGATGATCTTGTGGTGGTGATGGTGAATGATCTTGTTGTGGTGATGGTGAATGAAGATATTGTTGTGGTGGTGATGGTGAATGATCTTGTTGTTGTGGTGATGGTGAATGAAGATCTTGTTGTGGTGGTGAATGATGATCTTGTTGTGGTGATGGTGAATGATGATCTTGTTGTGGTGGTGAATGATGATCTTGTTGTTGTGGTGATGGTGAATGATGATCTTGTGGTGGTGGTGAATGATGATCTTGTGGTGGTGGTGAATGATGATCTTGTTGTGGTGATGGTGAATGATGATCTTGTTGTGGTGGTGATGGTGAATGATGATCTTGTGGTGGTGATGGTGAATGATGATCTTGTGGTGGTGAATGATGATCTTGTGGTGGTGGTGATGGTGAATGATCTTGTTGTGGTGATGGTGAATGATGATCTTGTTGTGGTGGTGATGGTGAATGATGATCTTGTTGTGGTGATGGTGAATGATGATCTTGTTGTGGTGATGGTGAATGATCTTGTGGTGGTGGTGGTGGTAAATGATGATCTTGTGGTGGTGAATGATGATCTTGTGGTGGTGGTGAATGATGATCTTGTGGTGGTGGTGGTGAATGATCTTGTGGTGGTGGTGATGGTGAATGATGATCATGTTGTTGTGGTGATGGTGAATGATGATCTTGTGGTGGTGAATGATGATCTTGTGGTGGTGGTGAATGATGATCTTGTGGGGGTGGTGGTGAATGATGATCTTGTGGTGGTGGTGAATGATGATCTTGTGGTGGTGGTGGTGAATGATGATCTTGTTGTGGTGGTTGTGGTGAATGATCTTGTGGTGATGGTGGTGGTGAATGATGTTCTTGTGGTGGTGGTGAATGATGTTCTTGTGGTGGTGGTGAATGATCTTGTGGTGGTGGTGGTGGTGGTGGTGGTGAATGATGATCCTGTTGTTGTGGTGGTGAATGTTGATCCTGTTGTGGTGGTGGTGGTGGTGAATGATCCTGTTGTGGTGGTGGTGGTGAATGATGATCCTGTTGTTGTGGTGGTGAATGTTGATCCTGTTGTGGTGGTGGTGGTGGTGAATGATGATCCTGTTGTGGTGGTGGTGGTGGTGAATGATGATCCTGTTGTTGTGGTGGTGGTGGTGAATGATGATCCTGTTGTGGTGGTGGTGGTGAATGATGATCCTGTTGTTGTGGTGGTGGTGGTGAATGATGATCCTGTTGTGGTGGTGGTGGTGAATGATGATCATGTTGTGGTGGTGATGGTGGTGAATGATGATCCTGTTGTGGTGGTGGTGAATGATGATCCTGTTGTGGTGGTGAATGATGATCCTGTTGTTGTGGTGGTGGTGGTGAATGATGATCCTGTTGTTGTGGTGGTGGTGGTGAATGATGATCCTGTTGTTGTGGTGGTGGTGGTGAATGATGATCCTGTTGTGGTGGTGGTGAATGATGATCCTGTTGTGGTGGTGGTGGTGGTGAATGATGATCCTGTTGTGGTGGTGGTGGTGGTGAATGATGATCCTGTTGTGGTGGTGATGGTGGTGAATGATGATCCTGTTGTTGTGGTGGTGGTGGTGAATGATGATCCTGTTGTGGTGGTGAATGATGATCCTGTTGTTGTGGTGGTGGTGGTGAATGATGATCCTGTTGTTGTGGTGGTGGTGAATGATGATCCTGTTGTTGTGGTGGTGGTGGTGAATGATCCTGTTGTTGTGGTGGTGAATGATGATCCTGTTGTGGTGGTGGTGGTGAATGATGATTCTGTTGTGGTGGTGGCGGTGGTGGTGAATGATGATTCTGTTGTGGTGGTGATGGTGGTGAATGATGATCCTGTTGTTGTGGTGGTGGTGGTGAATGATGATCATGTTGTGGTGGTGATGGTGGTGAATGATGATCCTGTTGTGGTGGTGGTGGTGGTGAATGATGATCCTGTTGTTGTGGTGGTGGTGAATGATGATCCTGTTGTTGTGGTGGTGAATGATGATCATGTTGTTGTGGTGGTGAATGATGATCCTGTTGTTGTGGTGGTGAATGATGATCCTGTTGTGGTGGTGGTGAATGATGATCCTGTTGTGGTGGTGGTGAATGATGATCCTGTTGTGGTGGTGGTGGTGAATGATGATCCTGTTGTGGTGGTGGTGGTGGTGAATGATGATCCTGTTGTGGTGGTGGTGGTGGTGAATGATGATCATGTTGTTGTGGTGGTGGTGAATGATGATCCTGTTGTGGTGGTGGTGAATGATGATCCTGTTGTTGTGGTGGTGGTGAATGATGATCCTGTTGTGGTGGTGGTGGTGGTGAATGATGATCCTGTTGTTGTGGTGGTGGTGGTGAATGATGATCATGTTGTTGTGGTGGTGGTGGTGGTGAATGATGATCATGTTGTTGTGGTGGTGGTGGTGGTGAATGATGATCATGTTGTGGTGGTGGTGGTGGTGGTGAATGATGATCATGTTGTTGTGGTGGCGGTGGTGGTGAATGATGATCCTGTTGTGGTGGTGGTGGTGGTGAATGATGATCATGTTGTTGTGGTGGTGGTGGTGGTGAATGATGATCATGTTGTTGTGGTGGTGGTGGTGGTGAATGATGATCATGTTGTTGTGGTGGTGGTGAATGATGATCCTGTTGTTGTGGTGGTGGTGAATGATGATCCTGTTGTTGTGGTGGTGGTGGTGAATGATGATCCTGTTGTTGTGGTGGTGGTGGTGGTGAATGATGATCCTGTTGTTGTGGTGGTGGTGGTGAATGATGATCCTGTTGTTGTGGTGGTGAATGATGATCATGTTGTTGTGGTGGTGGTGGTGGTGAATGATGATCATGTTGTTGTGGTGGTGGTGAATGATGATCATGTTGTTGTGGTGGTGGTGAATGATGATCATGTTGTTGTGGTGGTGGTGAATGATGATCATGTTGTTGTGGTGGTGGTGAATGATGATCCTGTTGTTGTGGTGGTGGTGAATGATGATCCTGTTGTTGTGGTGGTGGTGGTGAATGATGATCCTGTTGTTGTGGTGGTGGTGAATGATGATCCTGTTGTTGTGGTGGTGGTGAATGATGATCCTGTTGTTGTGGTGGTGGTGAATGATGATCCTGTTGTTGTGGTGATGGTGAATGATGATCATGTTGTTGTGGTGGTGGTGAATGATGATCCTGTTGTTGTGGTGGTGGTGAATGATGATCATGTTGTTGTGGTGGTGGTGAATGATGATCCTGTTGTTGTGGTGGTGAATGATGATCATGTTGTTGTGGTGGTGGTGAATGATGATCCTGTTGTTGTGGTGGTGGTGAATGATGATCCTGTTGTTGTGGTGGTGGTGAATGATGATCATGTTGTTGTGGTGGTGGTGAATGATGATCCTGTTGTTGTGGTGGTGGTGAATGATGATCCTGTTGTTGTGGTGGTGGTGGTGAATGATGATCCTGTTGTTGTGGTGGTGGTGAATGATGATCCTGTTGTTGTGGTGGTGGTGAATGATGATCCTGTTGTTGTGGTGGTGGTGAATGATGATCCTGTTGTTGTGGTGGTGGTGAATGATGATCCTGTTGTTGTGGTGGTGGTGGTGAATGATGATCCTGTTGTTGTGGTGGTGGTGAATGATGATCCTGTTGTTGTGGTGGTGGTGGTGAATGATGATCATGTTGTTGTGGTGGTGGTGAATGATGATCCTGTTGTTGTGGTGGTGGTGAATGATGATCCTGTTGTTGTGGTGGTGGTGAATGATGATCCTGTTGTTGTGGTGGTGGTGGTGGTGAATGATGATCCTGTTGTTGTGGTGGTGAATGATGATCCTGTTGTTGTGGTGGTGGTGGTGGTGGTGAATGATGATCCTGTTGTGGTGGTGAATGATGATCCTGTTGTTGTGGTGGTGAATGATGATCCTGTTGTTGTGGTGGTGGTGGTGGTGGTGAATGATGATCCTGTTGTGGTGGTGAATGATGATCCTGTTGTGGTGGTGGTGGTGGTGAATGATGATCCTGTTGTGGTGGTGGTGAATGATGATCCTGTTGTTGTGGTGGTGGTGGTGGTGGTGAATGATGATCCTGTTGTGGTGGTGGTGGTGGTGAATGATGATCCTGTTGTTGTGGTGGTGGTGGTGGTGAATGATGATCCTGTTGTTGTGGTGGTGGTGGTGGTGAATGATGATCCTGTTGTGGTGGTGGTGAATGATGATCCTGTTGTGGTGGTGGTGGTGGTGGTGGTGGTGAATGATGATCCTGTTGTGGTGGTGGTGGTGGTGGTGAATGATCATGTTGTGGTGGTGGTGGTGAATGATGATCCTGTTGTGGTGGTGGTGAATGATGATCCTGTTGTTGTGGTGGTGGTGGTGAATGATGATCCTGTTGTAGTGGTGGTGGTGGTGAATGATGATCCTGTTGTTGTGGTGGTGGTGGTGGTGGTGGTGGTGGTGGTGAATGATGATCCTGTTGTGGTGGTGGTGAATGATGATCCTGTTGTTGTTGTGGTGGTGGTGGTGAATGATAATCCTGTTGTGGTGGTGGTGATGATGATCCTGTTGTTGTGGTGGTGGTGGTGAATGATGGAGATCCTGTTGTGGTGGTGGTGGTGAATGATGGAGATCCTGTTGTGGTGGTGGTGGAAAAAGAGGAAAGGGTTAGAAAGGGAAAAAAGAATCATGACTCACGAAATCGTAATGACAAGATTGTAAACAAACATTTTACATTGTAAAATATTCCGAACATCAGAACACCCGTGACTTAACCTGATTCTTTTTTTCACCTCTTCTTCCCCTTTCCTCTTATTCCTTTGGGTTTTCTTTCTCCTGCCTTGGGTATTTGTTCTTTTATTATTCCCCCCCTTCCCTCTGTGTTCTTGCTCCTACCCTCTGTGAGCTCCTACTTCCCTTGCAGTGCTCCTCTTTCTTAGTCTTCGACTGATTCCATTACTACTGCTACTACCTCCACACAATCTCTCTTGCTGGCCTATATGTACTCACTCCTACTCTCCTTTCTGTTAGTGTGACTTTGTAAATGGTCCAAGTCGGACCGAAACATCGTCGTAAGCTCCTCTCTTCTGTGTGAGGGTTATTTGTGTATTGTTCCAGCCATTGTATTGTGCCTTTTTTGTTATTAATGATGATCTTGTTGTGGTGGTGAATGATGATTTGTTGTTGTGCTGGTGGTGGTGAATGAACAATCCATGTGTTTAAAGTAGTTTAGCTGGCAATGAATAACCTGTACATTTTCCAGCTGTGTTGTCTCTTCTGCTGTGAATGACACCGTGAGCACAGAGCAACAATCAGCACGTGAGAGCACAAGTGATTTCAAAAGTTACATTATTGGCATTGCTCTTCTTGTTTTGAAAATGTTCATAATCCATCTTGTGATTATTACTGGCATGTGTTCTATTTGCCTTATTTCGTTTTCCAAATGATATGTCCTCTGACTTGATGTAAATACGACGTAAGTGAATGCTTGTCCCTTGGGTAACATTGATAATGAGTTGGGCAAATATTTTTGTTAGTGGGTTTGAGAAGGACTTGCCAAGTACGGGCCAGTAGACCCGCTGCAGTGTTCCTCCTTTCATATGTTCTTACGACTGTGACCTGTAGTCGTTTATAAGATCACAACCCCTGCATTGCGGTCCTAGACCAGGTCTGATAAATCAAGACTATTATAGTTGACTGCATGCAGTCCAACATATGCACCAAAACCCATCTAATCAGGGACTGACCAGAGGAACTCGTCCAGATCCCAGTTGAAGACAGTCAGGGTCTGTTACTCCGCTTATGAATGAAGTGTGTTGAGTGTTGGTCCTCTTAACACTTATTGAGTTCTCTCTTTGTTGTGGTGTGGCTTCTCTGCTTGTTGCTGGGGGGTATTCTGCACCCTCTGCCGCTTGTCACTATCAGGATAATATCAGTGGTAATAATAAATTTAATAATACACTGTTTTCACCCCTCCTGGTGTGTGCTGGAGCAAACCCAAACACATAAAATTTCACTCCAGCAGTGAACCAGCCAAACATTTAACATTTGTGTGTTTTTACACCAGGTTAAGAGCTGTTAATCTACCTACTAACAGCTATATATTTACAGGGTAAAAGCTGTTAATCTACCTAATAACAGCAATATATTTACAGGTTAAGAGCTGTTAATCTACCTAATAACAAATATATATTTAAAGGTTAACAGCTATTAATCCCTACTAACAGTTGTAAATTTACAGGTTATTAAAGTTCTTAAACTGTAAATTGACAAGAGCTAGAGTGTGCAGTGTTTGACTGGCTGTCTCATGGGTAGTAGAGTGTGCAGTGTTTGACTGGCTGTCTCCTGGGTAGTAGAGTGTGCAGTGTTTGACTGGCTGTCTCCTGGGTAGTAGAGTGTACAGTGTTTGACTGGCTGTCTCCTGGGTAGTAGAGTGTACAGTGTTTGACTGGCTGTCTCCTGGGTAGTAGAGTGTACTGTTGTGATGAATGGTTTGAAAAACCGACAAGTTGAAGATTGAGACACTTATGCAACATATGGGAATCTTTATTCAGGAAACGTTTCGCCACACAGTGGCTTCATCAGTCCAATACAAAGTAGAAAGGCGTAAGGAAAGGAGGAGTTTGAGGTAATCAGTCCCTCAGCCTGGAGTCGATGTGTTCAGTCCATCAATCTTGTAGGATATACAGCATAGGGCCGTAGACGTGGCTTATATACTGTAGTGAGGTGAGGCGAAGCAGGAGGAGGTGGGGGTCATAGTGGTACCATCCACTAGTCGAAGTAGGTCTTCGTCCAGAGGTTGGACAAGTGTTGAAGAATTCTTTGTAACAAGATCCCATGATGTTGCAGTGTCTGACAGTTGTGATGAATGGTTTGAAAAACCGACAAGTTGAAGATTGAGACACTTATGCAACATACCTATCTCTTTGGGTAGGACCTACTTCCACTGGGGAATCCCGCCTACCAGTGACAATGCCCTCGTCTGCTACCCGTCCCATTTCCACCTGACGTTACTATATAAGCGGCAGGCGCCTTGCTTCTGCTTCACTCCTGGTCCGTCGTGCCTTCAGAATCTCCACGACTACGGTGCTCTTCGCACCTACTCCAAGGTTGAGGGACTGATTACCTCATTTTCTGTACATAGTTCTACTGTCTTCAAGTTATGTCCTGGAATCTGTATTGATAAAGCCACTGGATGGCGAAACGTCTACAATAAAGATACCCAGATGTTGCACATGTGTCTTAATTTCATCTTGTCGGTATTGTACACCATTCTTACACAACTCATGACGCTTTGGTCCACGGGACCATACAGTCCTTAAGCATGGCGCATCCAGCCAAGCTGGGGGGGAGGTATATATCCCCATGGGGAAGTGGAACAGAATTTTTCCTCCGCAAGCTGTGCGTGTCATAGGAGGTGACTATATGCCGGGAGCAATGAGCTAGTAACTCCTTCCCTTGTATCAACTACTAAAAATAAGGGAAAAAAATTGTAAAATTGGGATGTCTGAATTTGCATGGATGTAGTGTGGACGATAAATAAATGATTGCTAATGTTATAAATGAAAAGAAGTTGCATTGCCTGGCCCTAAGCAAAACAAAGCTGAAGGGGGTAGGGGAGTTTGAGTAGGGAGAAATAAATGGGGTTAAGTCAGGAGTATCTGAGAGAGTTAAAGTTAAGGAAAGGGTAGCAGTAATGTTAAAGGATCAGTTATGGAGAGAGAAGAGGGATTATAAATTCAGGGATTATATGAATTAAAATAAGGGTTGGATGTGAAAAGTGGGTCATAATAAGTGTGTATGCACCTGAAGAGAGGAGTGTAGAGGAGAGAGAGAGATTTTGGGAGATGTTAAGCGAGTCTGTAAGAACTTTTGAGCCAAGTGAGTGAGTAATTGTGGTAAGGGTCCTAAATGCTAAAGTAGAAGCGTTTAGAGAGGGTGTGGTAGGTAAGTTTGAGGTGCCAAGTGTAATTGATAATGGGGAGCATTTGGTTGAATTTTGTGTAAAAAGGGGTTTAGTTAAAGGTAACACATATTTTAAGAAAAAGAGGATAAATAAGTATAAAAGATATGATGTAAGGCATAATGACAGTAGTTTGTTGTACTATGTATTAGTAGATAAAAGACTGTTGGGTAGACTTCAGGATATACATGTTTATAGAGGGGCCACAGAGATGGCAGATCACTTTTTAGTTGTAGCTACAGTGAGAGTAAAAGGTAAGAGAGAAGTGAAGGCTTATAAACTAAAGGAGGGGGCAGTTAGGGTAAGATATAAACAACTGTTGGAGGACAGATTTGCTGATGAGAGTATAGGCAGTGGGGTAGATGTATGGGGTAGTTTAAGAATATAGTGTTAGTGTTCAGCAGAAGTTTGTGGTTACAGGAAAGTGGGTGCGGGAGGGAAGAAGAGCGATTGGTGGAATGATGATGATGTAAAGAGAGTAGTAAGAGAGAAAAAGTTAGCATATGAGGGGTTTTTACAGAGTAGAAGTTATGCAAGGAGGGAGGAGTGCATGGAGAGAAAAAGAGAGGTTACAAGAGTGGTGAAGCACTGTGAAAGGAGAGCAAATGAGAGAGTGGGTGAGATGTTATCAAAAAAATTTTTGAAAATAAAAAAAAATTGGAGTGAGATTAATAAGTTGAGAAAGCCTAGGGAAGGAATGGATTTGTTAGTTAAAAATAGGAGAGGAGAGTTATTAAATGGAGAGTTAGAGATATCGGGAAGATGGAGGGACTATTTTGAGGAATTGTTAAATGTTGATGAAGATAGGGAAGTTGTGATTTTGTGTGTAGGGCAAGGAGGAATAACATCTTGTAGGAGTGAGGAAGAACCAGTTGTGAGTGTGGAGGAAGTGCTTGGGGCAGTGAGTAGAATGTAAGGGGGTAAAGCAGCTGGGATTGATGGGATAAAGATAGAAATGTTAAAAGCAGGTTTAGGTATAGTTTTGGATTGGTTAGTGTTTTTATCTAATAAATGTATGGAAGAGAGTAAGGTACCTAGGACTGGCAGAGAGCATGCATAGTTCCTTTGTATAAAAGCAAAGGGGATAAAAGAGAGTGCAAAAATTATAGGGAAATAAGTCTGTTGAGTATACCTGGTAAAGTGTATGGTAGAGTTATTATTGAAAGAATTTTGAGTAAGACGGAGAGCATGATAGCTGATGAACAAGGAGGCTATAGGAAGGGTAGGGGATGTGTAGACCAAGTGTTTGCAGTGAAACATATAGGTGAACAGTATTTAGATAAGGGTAAAGAGGTTTTTGTGGCATTCATGGATTTGGAAAAGACATTTGATAGGGTGGATAGGGGGGCAATGTGGCAGATGTTGCAGACGTATGGAATAGGAAGTAGGTTATTGAAAGCAGTGAAAAGTTTTTACGAGGATAGTGAGGCTCAGTTCAGAGTATGTAAGGGAGATTATTTCCCAGTAAAAGTAGGCCTTAGACAAGGATGTGTGATGTCACCATGGTTACTCAATATATTTATAGATGGAGTTGTAAGAGAAGTGAATGCTCGGGTGTTGGCAAGAGGTGTGGGGTTAAAAGATAAAGAATCTAACACAAAGTGGGACTTGTCACAGTTGCTCTTTTCTGATGACACTGTACTTTTTTGAGATTCTGAAGAGCAATTGCAGAGGTTAGTTGATGTGTTTGGTAGGGTATGTAAAAGAAGGAACTTAAAAGTGAATATAGGAAAGAGTAAGGTGATGAGGATAACAAAAAAAAATAAGTAACGAAGGATTGGGTACCAGATTGGAGGGAGAGAGTATGGAGGAGGTGAATGTATTCAGATATTAAGGAGTGGACGTGTCAGCAGATGGGTCCATGAAGGATGAGGTGAATCATAATATTGACGAGGGGAAAAAGGTGAGTGGTGCACTGAGGAGTCTGTGGAGACAAAGAACTTTATCCATGAAAGCAGAGAGGGGAATGTATGAGAGTATAGTTATACCAATGCTCTTGTATGGGTGTGAGGCATGGATTGTGAATGTTGCAACAAGGAGAAGGCTGGAGGCAGTGGGGATGTCATGTCTGAGGGCAATGTGTGGTTTGAATATAATGCAGAGAATCCGTAGTTTGGAGATTGAGAGAAGGTGTGGAATTACCTAAACTATTATCCAGAGGGCTGAGGAGGGGTTATTGAGATGGTTTGGACATGTAGAGAGGTTGAAATGAAATAGAATGACTTCGAGAGTGCATAAATCTGTAGTAGAGGGAAGGCGAGGTAGGGGGTCGGCCTAGGAAAGGTTTGAGGGAGGGGGTAAAGGAGGTTTTGTGTGCGAGGGGCTTGAACTTCGAGCAAGCGTGCATGTTAGATAGGAGCGAGTGGAGACAAATGGTTTTTAGGACTTGACGTGCTGTTGGAGTGGCTAACGCGACGGGCTGGAGTTTTGAGACTCTATGACCGCGGGTTCAATCCCGGCCGGGGGTATGGTTTAAGGTAACATTTATGAAGGGATTCAGGGAAACCGGCAGGCCGGACTTGATTACTGGAGATGGGAAGTACAGTGCCTGCACTCTGAAGGAGGGGTGTTAATGTTGCAGTTTTATAACTGTAGTGTAAGCGTGCCTCTATCAAGACAGTGATGGAGTGAATGATGAAAGGTTTTCTTTTTCGGGCCACCCGGCCTTGGTGGGAAAGAGCCGATGTGTTAATAATAATAATAATAGTTTGGAGATACAGCCATGTAATATAAACACCGTTTGTATATATATATTTATAATGATTGATGTATAAGAAATTCGTAGATAAAGATGGGAATAGGATTCCACGAGGTGCGGTGAGTTGGAGTGAAAGCCGTCAGAGTAAGTTTAAAGGAGCTGGTTTATATTGTTTGAGGAGTAGAGGAACTTGTGATTGATGTATAGTGAAGTTAGAGGATGGAGGAGGTTCAGAGAGTGGAGATATGAGAAGGTGGGTCAGAGAGTGCAGTTATGGAAGGTAGTTCAGAGAATGCAGCTATGGAAGGTGGTTCAGAGAGTGCAGTTATGGAAGGTGGTTCAGAGAGTGCAGTTATGGAAGGTGGTTCAGAGAGTGCAGTTATGGAAGGTGGTTTAGAGAGTGCAGTTATGGAAGGTGGTTCAGAGAGTGCAGTTATGAAAGGAGGTTCAGAGAATGCAGTTATGAAAGAGGTTCAGTGAGGGCAGTTATGAAAGGAGGTTCAGAGAGTGCAGTTGTGGAAGGTGGTTCAGAGAGTGCAGTTATGGAATGTGGTTCAGAGAGTGCAGTTATGGAAGGTGGTTCAGAGAGTGCAGTTATGAAAGGTGGTTCAGAGAGTGCAGTTATGGAAGGTGGTTCAGAGAGTGCAGTTATGGAAGGTGGTTCAGAGAGTGCAGTTATGAAAGGTGGTTCAGAGAGTGCAGTTATGGAAGGTGGTTCAGAGAGTGCAGTTATGGAAGGTGGTTCAGAGAGTGCAGTTATTGAGGGGGTTCAGAGAGTGCAGTTGTGGAAGGTGGTTCAGAGAGTGCAGTTATGGAAGGTGGTTCAGAGAGTGCAGTTATGGAAGGTGGTTTAGAGAGTGCAGTTATGGAAGGTGGTTCAGAGAGTGCAGTTATGAAAGGAGGTTCAGTGAGGGCAGTTATGAAAGGAGGTTCAGAGAGTGCAGTTATGGAAGGTGGTTCAGAGAGTGCAGTTATGGAAGGTGGTTCAGAGAGTGCAGTTATTGAGGGGGTTCAGAGAGTGCAGTTGTGGAAGGTGGTTCAGAGAGTGCAGTTATGAGGAGGTACAGAAGTGCGTTATGGGAGAAAGAACTTCAGGAGAGGTCTTTAATTTAAAAAAAATAATAGAGCAGTAACACTAACATCACACATTATAAAAGTCTTTGAAAGAGTTGTGAGAGCTAAATTGCATATTTTTTTTAAATAATGACAATCACAAACTAAGTTCACGTTGATTTTAAGAGTACTCAGTTTACACTAGAGAAAGAAGCCGACAACACTCTTCCTTTCCTTGATGTTCTTCTCTGTAAAGTTGACCAAGAACTTCGTTTTAAAATCTATCGAAAACCCACCAATCAACACGATCTCCACTTCTACTCTCACCACGACACCAAAACTCAACGTGGTGTAATTATAGCCTTTTCCCTGCGTGCACTCCGAATCTGCAGCAGTGAGTTCCTTGAGGAAGAATGCTCTCTAATTGAACAAGTATTTTCTAAACTTCACTATCCTCGGCACTTCATTAGAGACTGCAGACGATGGGCATATAACATCTTTAACACACCCAGAGAAGAGACTGCCGAGAGGAGATACATAGTCCTTCCCGCCAACTCCATTGCCAAACACATTTCCAACATCTTTTCCAATACCTCATTCCAGGTATCTACCTCCAGAACCACGACCATCAAGGACATTACCAGTAGTAGACAGGACAAGCTTCCATCCTCTGCAGGGGTATACATAATCCCTTGTAATGACTGCAACAAATTATACGTGGGCGAAACATCAAGAGACCTCCAAACACGTATTTCAGAACACCAATACGCAAGCAGGACTGACGATGCAAGGAATGCCTGTGTTCAACATCGCAATTCACACAACCATTTAATTAACTACAGAAACTCAAGACTTATCGTCACAGAAGACAACACTCAGTACCGAAGAATCCTGGAATCATCGCTTATCTCTATAACCAACAATTTCAACCAGAACAATGACTTCTGTAACATAGCTGAACCACTTGCCAAGAAACTTCTTGTGCAAGACAAGATGAAAGTTAAGACACTTGTGCAACATCTGGTTATCTTCATTGTAGACGTTTCGCCATCCAGTGGCTTTATCAATACAGATTCTGGACATAGTAAGAAATCAGAGGAACTATATACAAAAGATGAGGTAATCAGTCCCTCAGCCTTGGAGGTGGTGTTTAGAGGACCGTGGTTGTACTGATTCTGAAGCACAGGCAAGGAGACTGGCGCTTATATAGGCGTCAGTGAAAGGGACATGTAGCAAACGAGGGCATAGTCACTGGTAGGCGGGATTCCCCAGTGGAAGTAGGTCCTACCCAAATTGATGGGTTAGTTGCAGTAGCCGTGAAGAAGGTGATGTAGATGTCCTCTGAACCAAGATTCCATGATGTTGCGCAAGACACGGCTACTGCAACTAACCCACCACCCGGTAGATCATCAGATGCAGCATTCTCCACCTGACCTCAACATTCTGAACCTGACTATAAATACTCACGTACCTTCCACCCCAGGTAGATCTGTTTGTGACTTGAAAAAGCCCACTGTGTGGGCGAAACGTTGTCAATAAAGGATCACATTAAACTACATATGTGTTAATGTTTCCAATTTACACTCTACCGTGTGGGGTGTGTGACAAAGTATATGCGGGGGAAACAGCCAGATCTCTGGACATTAGAATCACCGAACACAAAAATGCTTGCAGAAATGACGACCAAGGTTTATATCAATGATAACTAAAAACGCGTGTGTTTAACATAGGGACGATGTTGGACACCACATGAAATTGAGTGAGGCTAAACTAGTGATTAAAGAAGATGATTGAAGACGGAGAAAATGCATAGAAGCTGCCCTAATTGCTGTCAGTAACATTATAAAGCAAAAGTCCGGTAGTTACAGTATCTCAAAATTGCTAATCAACAGGATATTACCCATTCTGGAAACTGCTGTAACATGATGTCAACAGGTCCCTCTGTAGCCATCCGTCTCACCACCTTAGTTCCACTACGACTACGACGACAATTACCACTACCACCTCTACCCACGCGACACTTCACCTGACTCCTGCCAGTATTAGGACTGAAGTCACTCGTGGCGAAACGTTTCCTTTAATAAATGTCCTGAACTGTACATAGTGTCTTTTTCCACATCCTGTCGGTATCACCATACCATTTCCTCAGATCTGTTTGTGGCTTGATAAAGCCCAATATGTGGGCGAAACGTTGCCAATAAAGGATCACATTATAATGCTTACGTGTTTATTTTTCCATTGCGTCGGTATTTTAAACCATTTATTTCTACAGTCCAGTACAAAGAATAGTGAAGATCAGAGGGACAATAAGGTAATCAGTCCCTTAGCCTGGAGTCTATGTAGTCTCACCATTAGTAAAGATACCCAAATGTTGCACATGTGTCTAATGTATCAACTTGTCGGTTCTCTGAACCATTTATCTACACGATATATATTAGCCAAAAACTGGAATATATATAGTGGCTGGTACACATGTTCCAAGAAAGAATACGACGACGTTTCGGAGACTTAAGTGGTCCAAGTCGGACCGAAACGTCGTCGTAAGGTTCTCTCTCCTATGTGCTGGTTATTTTTGTAATGTTCCAGTCACGGTATTGTGTATTTTTGTTCTTTACAAGAAATAGGTGGATAATTTATTGAAGGTCCAGAGAAGAGGTGTTTCAAAGCAATCAGAGCTGAAAAAACAGACCACGGTACGGGTACAGATTGAACGTGCTGGCCTGGGGATTGAACTCACTTGCCGCGAGTTCAAGCCCCACCCGTACCGTGGTTCGTGTACTATCGTGTTATTATGATTTCGTGAGTCAATCGGAGGTGAATCATACGATTTAGGGTGGAACTTAAGAACACTTTAGATACCCTCGCTGGCTGATGAGAAACATAGAAACATAACTATATATATATATATAGTTATGATTATAGTTATATATATAGTTGTGATTTCTTAGCACTTGCACCGAGAACAACAAGAAGCAACAGTTAGAAATTGAGTAGATAAAAAAGCCGAAGTGTTGCTAGAGAATTTTTCTTCATAACTTGAATGGTTGACGAGTGGAATAAATGTAATAAATAAATTGCTGACGTTGTGAGGAACACTTGTGTTGCCGTCACTGTTGTGAGGAACACTTGTGTTGCCGTCACTGTTGTGAGGAACACTTGTGTTGCCGTCACTGTTGTGAGGAACACTTGTGTTGCCGTCACTGTTGTGAGGAACACTTGTGTTGCCGTCACTGTTGTGAGGAACACTTGTATTGCCGTCACTGTTGTGAGGAACACTTGTGTTGCCGTCACTGTTGTGAGGAACACTTGTGTTGCCGTCACTGTTGTGAGGAACACTTGTGTTGCCGTCACTGTTGTGAGGAACACTTGTGTTGCCGTCACTGTTGTGAGGAACACTTGTGTTGCCGTCACTGTTGTGAGCAACACTCCAGCAGCAGCAACAGAAACAGCACCAGCCTCAGTAGCAATAACAACAGCCTCAGCTGCAGGAGAAAAACAACAACAGTTAACAGGAGCAGTTGGAGCAGCAACAACAAAAAAAAAACAGCAGCAGCAGCAAACAAAGAACAACAACATCATTAGCAACAAAAACAACAGCAGCATCAATATCAGTTACTGGAGGAGCAACAGCAGCAGTGCTGGGTGGACCGTTGGGGAGGGTAGGGGAGGGCAGGGGACATGCTGGCTTCAAGTGGACACAAGACAACGTGAATTTGTAAAGGAGCACAGGCGCGTTCCTCCCCAGCTGGGTCACCTTAGACGTCACCAACACTGCTAGCTGTGATATGTTGTAGCTGTTGTAGCTACACTATCCTCACTGCTAGCTGTGATCTGTTGTCGTAGCTACACTATGCTCAGTGGTAGCTGTGTTGTTGTTGTAGCTACACTATGCTCAGTGGTAGCTGTGTTGTTGTAGCTACACTATCCTCACTGCTAACTGTGATCTGTTGTTGTAGCTACACTATGCTCACTGGTAGCTGTGATGTTGGGCCAACAGGCCTGCTGCAGTGTTCCTCCTTTCTTATGTTCTTATGTTGTAGCTACACTATGCTCACTGGTAGCTGTGTTGTTCTAGCTACACTCGTCACGACAAAAGTGCCCGACCATTCAGTTTACATACCATCACCAAGAGGTGTCACACACACACAACTTTAAGAAGAGATATGATAAAGCTGTTGGATCAAGGAAAGAGTGGACCAATAAGCGACCAGCAAAGAGAC
Source organism: Cherax quadricarinatus (assembly GCF_038502225.1). NCBI lineage: Eukaryota > Metazoa > Arthropoda > Malacostraca > Decapoda > Parastacidae > Cherax > Cherax quadricarinatus. The sequence goes on along the minus strand of NC_091358.1, from coordinate 14,991,311 downwards.
GGGGCCAGGAACTGTGAATCAACCCCTGAACACAAATATTTTTATTTCTACAAGTACATGTATAAGGTATACAGGCCTAGCTGACATCAATGACATACTACTACATAGAAAGCCGCTTGTTATGTAGAGCATTACCTGCAAATTAAGTCAGTTTTGTCCCAGGATGCGACCCTCACCAGTCGACTAGCTCCCAGGTACCCATTTTATTGACGGGGAACATAGACAACCAGTGTAAAGAAACACGCCAAATATTTCTACCCTCACTGGGAATCGAACCCGGACCCTTGCCGTGTGAAGCGAGAGCTCTGGCCACGGGACCCACCCACACACACACACACACACACACACACACACACACACACACACACACACACAACAGTGAAGAAATGAGAAAGACAATATGAATTAATGATAATTTCCTGAGAGACATTCATTGAGAAAGTAGAGTGGAAGGCGGAGATGATGGAGATGCTAGACATGTACCAGACATGAGCACACACAAACGGAGGTCAAAAAAATATGGAACATATATACTGTCCAAAAAGGAAAAAAAAAACAGTAAGCGGGAAAATAGGAAAGAATATATACGAGAATTATCTGTAAGTGACAATATTAAACGTGATGATGGTTTATACGACTGAATATTAATGATGGTTCATGCACACTGGTTCTAGACACTGGATGAAGATGATGAATTAGACACACGAGCAACATCTGGGTATCTTTATTTGTAGACGTTTCGTCATCCAGTGGCTTTATCAGTACAGGTAAGACACATATGCAACAGTTAGGTATCTTTATTTCGAAACGTTTCGCCTACACAGTAGGCTTCTTCAGTCGAGTACAGAAAAGTTGATAGAAGCAGAAGATACTTGAAGACGATGTAATCAGTCCATCACCCTGATTACATCGTCTTCAAGTATCTTCTGCTTCTATCAACTTTTCTGTACTCGACTGAAGAAGCCTACTGTGTAGGCGAAACGTTTCGAAATAAAGATACATAACTGTTGCATATGTGTCTTACCTAACAATCTGTCGGTATTTTATACCATTTTAATGTTCATTTTATCAGTACAAGGATATATGAACTATGTGGAACTATATACACTATATGAGGTAATCAGTCCCACATAGTTCACATTATGTCCTTGTATTGATAAAGTCACTGGATGGAGAAATGTCTATAAAGATACCCAGATGTTGCTCATGTGTCTAATTCTTTATCTTGTCGGTATTGTGTATACCATTGCTGTACAACTGGATGCTGAGCATCGGGTGGGCGAATTATAATGCAAATATGTCACTTTTTTGCACCCTGTCTATCTGGAGTCTACCTGGAGGGTGTTCCAGGGGTCAGCGCCCCCCGCGGCCCGGTCCTCGACTAGGCCTCCCAGTGGAAATGCCATTTTATACTATTTCCTGCATATAAACTGGGAAATGACTCTGAAGGACCAAGTGATCAAAGTGAAAAAGGATGACCCATGACAGTAGACGACAGTCATATGAAGGATGACAGTAGACGACAGTCATATGAAGGATGACACATGACAGTAGACGACAGTCATATGAAGGATGATACATGACAATAGACGACAGACAGACAGACAGGTGTGTGAACAACCAAAGAGAACATTAGTGAGGTTACTCAGCGCTGACAGAGGAGTAATAAATGATGTCAGGTAACACAACAATAACGGCAGATCATCACACATTATTGCTCAACAAAGGAGGAAGTGAAGAATATTCCACTGGAACTGGACGTAGGAAAAAGAGTGACACCTGAACAAATCCCAAAAAATATTCCGAGATTGTTTTCCTGGCTAACTTGTTGAAAGGAAGTTAATTTCTCAGTTTAATTGCTTTATTATATCTGTTAGTATACAAACATTATCTCTCAGTCCACAGCAGGTATGGAACCTGCACACTCTGCATCAAAGCATACAGTACTTGAGCCACACATCCAGACCAATAAGTGTCCAGGGCCCAAGACTGTTCAACAGCCTCTCACCAGGCATAAGGGGAATTACCAATAGACCCCTGGCTGCTGTCAAGAGGGAGCTGGACAGATACAGTATCTGCGGCATTATGCCGCCCCTCCCCCACACACGTACCAGAACACAAACACATACCATGAAAAATTATATATATTTGCACACGTACAGAAGTTTTAATATTTGGTGCTGCGTCCCTTACGCTTAATCACTTCCCTCAGCCATGTAGGAAGACTCTCACACAAATTCTAAAGGGTTTGGGGAGGTATATTATTCCATGCCTCATGTAGAGCAGCCTCCAGCCTCGGGATGGATCTGATATCCTTGCCCAGTAAACTTCGTTTCACTATTGACCAGAGGTTCTCAGTAGGGTTTAGGTCTGGAGAATTGCCTGGCCAGTCATTAAAGAACCTCACTTCACAGTCCTTAAGCCACTGAACTACAGATTTGGCGGTATGACACGGTGCACTGTCCTGCATAAAAACCGTAGCCACACACTTGTCAAACGCCTTAGGTAAATTGTCACACAGTAACTCCAGGTAATTATACTTGTTCATATACTGGTTTTTGGGAAGCACAATGAGTTCACCAACAATCTGAGCACTGAAACACTCCCTAACCATGAGCGAGTCTGGGTGTTTGGTGGTCCCACAGGTGTAGCATGGGTTTAGCAGGTCACTACCTTTGGGCCAGTACACATGTCCCCTACGGTACAGGTGACGGTGAAGGTTGCTGCATCACTTCAAAGTACTTCAGACCACTGTTGAGGAGTCCAGTGAAGATATTTCTTTGCATAATACAGCCTACGTTTCTTCTGTGGCTTGAAGAGGATCGATTTCTTAACCTGGCAGTGACTACTGTAGCCCAGTTCTGACACACTTCTTACAACAGTTCTTAGACACCTCTGAGAGAAGATGTGGGTTCTTTTCTTTCACTTCTCTAGCAGTTATCTTAGGTGTACTCTCTAACTGCTTCTTTAACACAGTTAAAGTATGAACAGATGTCTTCTTCGAGGAGCCAGGCCGAGGTTTGGCAGACGGTAACTCAACACCGTCATCAGCCTTGAAACGCTGCACCCAGTTCCTCACTGAACGCTCACACACACCAACATTCTCCACTATTTCTTTCGTCTGGTGCCCAGCTTTGTGAAGCCATATGATTTGAGCTATAGTTTCAGGTGTTGAAGACTTCCTTTTACCCATAATCAAACATGTATAGCCCCAAAACCGAAGGGAACACCAGACAAAAGATGGGGCAGATGAGAGACAGAAGTGCAACATTTCCTTTCACCACAATAGCCATGTGGCTACTGTGGAGTGTTGTGGCAGGCTGTGACGTCATGCTAACGACTCCTACCCGGCATAATGCACTGACGAAAAAAGACCCCCCGGTATGGTAGGCCTTTGATTTTCGTCACGGCATTATACCAGGGCGCTCATCCGGCATAATGCCGTGACTAGCATTGTAAAGTTTTGTGTCGGATCAGTCGGGCTGTGGTTCGTATACTGGACTACGTGCGGCCAGCAGTAACAGCCTGGTTTATCAGACCCTGATTCACCAGGAGGCCTGGTCGTGGAGCGGGTTGCTGGAGCGTTGATCCCCGGAATACCCTCCAGGTAGACCCCAGAAGCTAGAATGCTTGTAAATAATTTCGCCTCTTTGCTAATTCCTAAGCAGCTGTTAGCATATGCCACTGGTTTCACAGATCACCCGCGCGGCGAGAGTGCAAACCACGCTTTCTATCGGTATACGAAATTTTTTAGGATTAAGAAACAGACGGAAATTGTATGTATGTAGAGATGTGTAAGCTTTGCCTGTCGTTTTACATGGTCACGAGACAGGCGGGAAAAATCTAAAAGTTCTTCCAAAGTGCAAAACATTTAACTTGCTTCTGTTTCATACATGCGAGGAAAAGGTTATGCCTCTCTGGTTGGTTGAATCGGTTTAAAACTCGCTGTCTCCACCCTCTTGTTGAACTGTGTGGGTTCTCACAGTGCTTTAGCCCCTGGTTACCTCTGGCTTACCTCAATACTGTTTCACGGTCACTGACCTCGCGACCGGGTCTCAGACCAGGCCTCCTGGTGGATGTGACTGGTACGATGACACAGGCTAGATGGTACGGTAACACAGACTAGATGGTACGGTGACAGACTAGGTGGTACGGTGATGCAGACAACGCGGTACGGTGACAGACTAGATGGTACGGTGACACAGACTAGATGGTACGGTGACAGACTAGGTGATACGGTGATACAGACTAGATGGTACGGTGACAGACTAGATGGTACGGTGACACAGACTAGATGGTACGGTGACACAGACTAGATGGTACGGTGACAAAGGCTAGATGGTACAGTGACAGACTAAATGGTACGGTGACACAGGCTAGATGGTACGGTGACACAGACTAGATGGTACGGTGACAGACTAGATGGTACGGTGACAGACTAGATGGTACGGTGACACAGACTAGATGGTACGGTGACAAGACTAGATGGTACGGCGACACAGACTAGATGATACGGTGACACAGGCTGGATGGTACGGTGACCCAGACTAGATGGTACGGTGACGCAGACTAGATGGTACGGTGACAAACGCTAGATGGTACGGTGACACAGACTAGATGGTACGGTGACACAGACTAGATGGTATGGTGACACAGACTAGATGGTACGGTGACACAGACTAGATGGTACGGTGACAGACTAGATGGTACGGTGACACAGACTAGATGGTACGGTGATGCACACCAGATGGTACGGTGACACAGGCTAGATGGTACGGTGACACAGACTAGATGGTACGGTGATGCACACTAGATGGTACGGTGACACAGACTAGTTGGTACGGTGATGCACACTAGATGGTACGGTGACACAGACTAGATGGTACGGTGATGCACACTAGATGGTACGGTGACACAGACTAGATGGTACGGTGACACAGACTAGATGGTACGGTGATGCACACTAGATGGTACGGTGACAGACTAGATGGTACGGTGATGCACACTAGATGGTACGGTGACAGACTAGATGGTACGCTGATGCACTCTAGATGGTACGGTGACACAGACTAGATGGTACGGTGATGCACACTAGATGGTACGGTGACACAGACTAGATGGTACGGTGATGCACACTAGATGGTACAGTGACACAGACTAGATGGTACGGTGACACAGACTAGATGGTACGGTGACACAGACTAGATGGTACGGTGACAAAGGCTAGATGGTACAGTGACAGACTAGATGGTACGGTGACACAGGCTAGATGGTACGGTGACACAGACTAGATGGTACGGTGACAGACTAGATGGTACGGTGACACAGACTAGATGGTACGGTGACACAGACTAGATGATACGGTGACACAGGCTGGATGGTACGGTGACCCAGACTAGATGGTACGGTGATGCAGACTAGATGGTACGGTGACAAACGCTAGATGGTACGGTGACACTGACTAGATGGTACGGTGACCCAGACTAGATGGTACGGTGACAAAGGCTAGATGGTACGGTGACACAGACTAGATGGTACGGTGACAAAGGCTAGATGGTACGGTGACAGACTAGATGGTACGGTGACAGACTAGATGGTACGGTGACACAGGCTAGATGGTACGGTGATGCAGACTAGATGGTATGGTGACACAGACTAGATGGTATGGTGACACAGACTAGATGGTACGGTGACACAGACTAGATGGTACGGTATCACAGACTAGATGGTACGGTGACAGACTAGATGGTACGGTGACACAGACTAGATGGTACGGTGACACAGACTAGTTGGTACGGTGATGCACACTAGATGGTACGGTGACACAGACTAGATGGTACGGTGACACAGACTAGATGGTACGGTGACACAGACTAGATGGTACGGTGATGCACACTAGATGGTACGGTGACACAGACTAGATGGTACGGTGACACAGACTAGATGGTACGGTGACACAGACTAGTTGGTACGGTGATGCACACTAGATGGTACGGTGACACAGACTAGATGGTACGCTGATGCACACTAGATGGTACAGTGACACAGACTAGATGGTACGGTGATGCACACTAGATGGTACGGTGATGCACACTAGATGGTACGGTGACACAGACTAGATGGTACGGTGACACAGACTAGATGGTCCGGTGACAGACTAGATGGTACGGTGACACAGACTAGATGGTACGGTGACAGACTAGATGGTACGGTGACACAGACTAGATGGTACGGTGACACAGACTAGATGGTATGGTGACAGACTAGATGGTACGGTGACACAGACTAGATGGTACGGTGACACAGACTAGATGGTACGGTGACACAGACTAGATGGTATGGTGACACAGACTAGATGGTACGGTGACACAGACTAGATGGTACGGTGACAGACTAGATGGTACGGTGACAGACTAGATGGTACGGTGACACAGACTAGATGGTACGGTGACACAGACTAGATGGTACAGTGACACATACTAGATGGTATGGTGACACATACTAGATGGTACGGTGACACAGACTAGATGGTACAGTGACACAGACTAGATGGTACGGTGACACTGACTAGATGGTACGGTGACACAGACTAGATGGTACGGTGACACAGACTAGATGGTACGGTGACACAGACTAGATGGTACGGTGACACAGACTAGATGGTACAGTGACACAGACTAGATGATACGGTGACACAGGCTGGATGGTACGGTGACCCAGACTAGATGGTACGGTGACGCAGACTAGATGGTACGGTGACAAACGCTAGATGGTACAGTGACACTGACTAGATGGTACGGTGACACAGACTAGATGGTACGGTGACAAAGGCTAGATGGTACGGTGACACAGACTAGATGGTACGGTGACAAAGGCTAGATGGTACGGTGACACAGACTAGATGGTACGGTGACACAGGCTAGATGGTACGGTGATGCACACTAGATGGTACGGTGACACAGACTAGATGGTATGGTGACACAGACTAGATGGTACGGTGACACAGACTAGATGGTACGGTATCACAGACTAGATGGTACGGTGACAGACTAGATGGTACGGTGACACAGACTAGATGGTACGGTGAGACAGACTAGATGGTACGGTGACACAGACTAGATGGTACGGTGATGCACACTAGATGGTACGGTGACACAGACTAGTTGGTACTGTGATGCACACTAGATGGTACGGTGACACAGACTAGATGGTACGGTGATGCACACTAGATGGTACGGTGACACAGACTAGATGGTACGGTGACACAGACTAGATGGTACGGTGATGCACACTAGATGGTACGGTGACACAGACTAGTTGGTACGGTGATGCACACTAGATGGTACAGTGACACAGACTAGATGGTACGGTGATGCACACTAGATGGTACGGTGATGCACACTAGATGGTACGGTGACACAGACTAGATGGTATGGTGACACAGACTAGATGGTCCGGTGACAGACTAGATGGTACGGTGACACAGACTAGATGGTACGGTGACAGACTAGATGGTACGGTGACACAGACTAGATGGTACGGTGACACAGACTAGATGGTACGGTGACAGACTAGATGGTACGGTGACACAGACTAGATGGTACGGTGACACAGACTAGATGGTACGGTGACACAGACTAGATGGTACGGTGACACAGACTAGATGGTATGGTGACACATACTAGATGGTACGGTGACACAGACTAGATGGTACGGTGACACAGACTAGATGGTACGGTGACAGACTAGATGGTACGGTGACAGACTAGATGGTACGGTGACACAGACTAGATGGTACGGTGACACAGACTAGATGGTACGGTGACACAGACTAGATGGTACAGTGACACATACTAGATGGTATGGTGACACATACTAGATGGTACGGTGACACAGACTAGATGGTACGGTGACACTGACTAGATGGTACGGTGACACTGACTAGATGGTACGGTGACACAGACTAGATGGTACGGTGACACAGACTAGATGGTACGGTGACACAGACTAGATGGTACGGTGACACAGACTAGATGGTACGGTGACACTGACTAGATGGTATGGTGACACAGACTAGATGGTACGGTGACACAGACTAGATGGTACGGTGACACAGACTAGATGGTACGGTGACACAGACTAGATGGTACGGTGACACAGACTAGATGGTACGGTGACACAGTCTAGATGGTACGGTGACACAGACTAGATGGTACGGTGACACTGACTAGATGGGAGAAAATTTTATATAGAGTTTGGGAAATTTATCAGCAGAAACGTTTCGCCACAATTTTTTTTTCAGTCCTAATAATTATTTGTATAAGTATTAAGAGTAATAAAGCGGCTTACCTGGATTACCTGGAGGTTATTCCGGGGATCAACGCCCCCGCGGTCCGGTCCATGACCAGGCCTCCCGATGGATCAGGGCCTGATCAACTAGGCTGTTACTGCTGGCCGCACGCAGTCCAACGTACGAGCCACAGCCCGGCTGATCCGGCACTGACTTTAGGTATCTGTCTAGCTCTCTCTTGAAGGCAGCCAGGGGTTTACTGGCAATTCTCCTAATGCTTGGTGGGAGGCTGTTGAACAGTCTTGGGCCCCGGACACTTATGGTGTTTTCCCTTAGTGTACCAATGGCGCCCCTACTTTTTATTGGGGGCATTTTGCATCGCCTGCCCAGTCTTTTACTTTCGTAGGGAGTGATTTCTGTGTACAGATTTGGGACCATTCCTTCCAGGATTTTCCAAGTGTAGATTATGATATATCTCTCTCTCCTGCGTTCCAACGAGTACAAGTCAAGTGCTTCCAAGCGTTCCCAGTAGTTAAGGTGCTTGACAGAGCTTATACGTGCAGTAAAGGATCTCTGTACACTCTCTAGATCTGCAATTTCACCTGCTTTGAATGAAGATGTTAATGAACAGCAGTATTCCAGCCTAGAGAGAACAAGTGATTTGAAAAGGACCATCATGGGCTTGGCATCTCTCGTTTTGAACGTTCTCATTATCCATCCTAACATTTTCTTTGCACGTGCGATCGTGGCACTGTTGTGATCCTTGAAAGTGAGATCCTCAGACATTACTACTCCCAGGTCTCTTACGTTATTTTTCCACTCCATTGTATGGCCAGAGTCTGTAGTATACTCTGTTCTAGTTATTATCTCCTCCAGTTTTCCATAACGGAGTAGTTGGAATTTGTCCTCATTGAACATCATATTGTTTACCGTTGCCCACTGGAAAACTTTGTTTATATCTTCTTGGAGGTTAACCGCGTCCTCAGCAGATGACAGCCTCATGCAGATCCTAGTATCATCCGCAAAGGATGATACGGTGCTGTGATGTATATCTCTGTCTATGTCTGATAAGAGGATGAGGAATACGATGGGGGCAAGTACTGTGCCTCGTGGAACAGAGCTCTTCACTATGGCAGCCTCCGATTTAACTCTGTTGACCACTACTCTTTGTGTTCGATTTGTTAGGAAGTTGAAGATCCATCTCCCCACTTTCCCAGTTATTCCTTTAGCACGTATTTTATGGGCTATTACGCCATGATCGCATTTGTCAAATGCTTTTGCAAAGTCTGTGTATATTACATCTGCATTCTGATTTTCTTCCAGTGCATCCAAGGCCATATCATAGTGATCCAGTAGTTGTGAGAGGCAGGAGCGACCTGCCCTGAACCCATGTTGCCCTGGATTGTGCAGATTTTGGGAATCCAGGTGATTTGCAATCCTGTTTCTTAGCACTCTTTCAAAGATTTTTATGATGTGGGACATCAGAGCTATTGGTCTATAGTTCTTAGCTAATGCTTTGCTGCCACCTTTATGGAGTGGGGCTATATCCGTTGTTTTAAGTGACTGGAATTTCACCCATGTCCAAGGTCCTCCTCCATAGTGTACTTACGGCACGCGAGAGGGGTTTCTTGCAGTTCTTAATGAAAACAGAGTTCCACGAGTCTGGGCCCGGGGCTGAGTGCATGGGCATGTTGTCAATGGCTTTTTCGAAATCTATCGGAGTTAGCGTAATATCGGAAATCTGGCATACATTTATGGAGTTTTGAGGCTCATTCATGAAGAAATCATTTGGGTCGTTGATCCTCAGACTGATTAGTGGTTCACTAAACACAGAGTCGTACTGGGATTTCAATATTTCACTCATTTCCTTGTTGTCATCTGTGTAAGTCCCATCCTGTCTGAGTAAGGGCTCGATACTAGATGTGGTATTTGCCTTGTTTTTGGCATATGAAAAGAAATGTTTTGACTTTCTTTCAATTTCACTAATAGCTTTAAGCTCCTCCTGTCTCTCCTGGTTCCTGTAAGAGTCATTTAACTTAAGTTCGATAGTTTCCACTTCCCTGGTCAGTGCCTCCTTTCGTGTATCAGATATTCTAGCACTCCTGAGGAGCTCAGTGACTCTTTGTCGTCTTCTGTAGAGGAAGCATCTTTCTCTCTCCAGTTTACTCCTGCTCTTCTTTCTTAGGGAAATATGCCTAGAACATGCTTCAGCTGCCAGGAAGTTGATCTTTTCAAGGCACTTGTTTGGATCCATGTCATTTAAGATATCTTCCCAACATGTTCCATTTAAGACATGGTTTACCTGGTCCCAGTTGATGTTCTTGTTGTTGAAGTTGTATTTTGTGAAGACACATTCACAGGTACATGCATTCTGCTGATCAGGACCCCTATGCATGTACGTCTGGACTTCGATTAGGTTGTGATCGGAATTGTTTTTGATATTCTTATGCCTTTTATCAGGTCCTCATTATTTGTGAAGATAAGGTCAAGTGTGTTTTCTAGTCTTGTTGGCTCCACTATCTGCTGGCTTCAGGCTTTTTCGCAGAGGCTTAGTAACTCATGTGTGTGTGACCTTTCATCTGCGCTACCTCCGGGGATTGTTTCAGCTATAACATTATTTGCTACATTCTTCCATTTTGTATGCCTTAGGTTGAAATCACCAAGCAGTAAGATGTTTGGGGATGGAGCTGGAAGGTTTTCCAGACTGTAATCAATTTTCAGTAGCTGTTCCTTGAACTGTTGTGAGGTTGCCTCTGGTGGCTTATATACAACCACAATGACTAGGTGTTGGTTCTCGATCTTTAATGATAGAACTTCATCTACCTCATTTGTGGTGTTCAGCAACTCTGTGCAGATGAGGGACTCTGACATACAGGCCAACCCCCCCTTGTTTCCTGTTCATTCTGTCGCATCTAAAAAGGTTGTAACCAGTTATCCATATTTCACTGTCAAAGTGATCTTTTGTGTGAGTCTCCGTGAAGGCTGCAAACATTACATTAGACTCCTCTAGAAGTCCATTGATAAAAGGTATTTTGTTGTTGGTGGATGGCTTAAGGCCCTGTATATTAGCAAATATGAACGAGGTTGTATTCTGTGTTTGTTGGGGGAATTTGTTATTGGCATCAGTAGTTGTAATTCTGGAGGGCCATGGGTGGCCACTGGCTGCGCCTCCAGTCCAACAAGGCTCCAAGGTGGTGGACTATTTTTGCTATTTCCTTCCATTTTCTTTTTCCGTTTCCTGCCACTGAAAAATCACCTGGAGTTGGGTTGTTGAAGCTACTATTGTTTGTATTGTGGGGTCTGTGCCTCCTGGTCTCTTGTGGAGAAACGTTCCCTTCAATAAATATCTTAAACTATACATCAGTGTATCTTTTCTGCCACATGGTTAATAGCATGATAAACCAGGCTGTTGGCGCTGACAACACGGAGGCTAACGTATGAAGTCCATCTTGACTGATCACGAGCTAAGTTAAGGAATTTAATCATCTTCTTGAAGACAGCCGAGAATCAGTTGTCAGGCTCCATTGTTATTGCTATTGACTGGCATAACAGTTAATAAGATCTCTGCATCTTCAGTGCATGATTACTAGGCACGAGTGACCTTAGCACGCTGCTCCCTGCAGTTCCTGATCTAACAGACAATGGTGCTAATACTGGCATGCTTGCTGCTAGCATTCATAGTCTGCTCAGGCCAGCACCCTGGTGGCTTGATCCTTAAGTATGTTATGGAGAGGGAACATGGTCACAGGAATCCCACAGTCACTAAAAACAACGGATATAACCCACTCCTTAAGAGCCACGAAAGTTACCCTGTCTTCTAATAATATGTTCAAATTTTTCCACTATAATTACTATCGCACTTGCTTTGTCTGTTTCGCAAGGTGAAGTCTAGGATCATTCCTGAGTTTTACTCAGACCTTTACAACACAATTGTCATCAAATATTTGTTAAGTTATACCATGAATTAAGAAAAGATTCCAGACTTCACCTTACGAAATAGGCAAAGCGAATGCGATAGTAATTATGGACAAGGAAGATTATAGTAGAAAATTTTGAACATCCAATACAACCACGGTAGAAATGACTATCAAACTCTCAAGTGATAGTTGGCAGGTAGTCACTCTTACTTGAGTGCTAATATACGTAAGTAAAGGAAGGGGGGGGGATAGTCATAAAACGCATGACTAAAAATATTAAAAATGCCACAGTGAAAAAAATTGAGCGGTTTTATGTGCCCACACACACTGAAGATGTGTCTGTAAACACACGAAAACGTTCAGGAATTTGTGTGTATTCAGCGTGGCATTTCTTCACCTCACCTTTGTTCACCTTCACGTGTGCCAATGTTATTATTATACACAAAGATAGAATAAATATCAAATTCAGCTTGTAATTTACTTAGTACAGTGCAAAAAAAAGCGTGCACTTCTAGCTGTATAAACATTTGAGTGCACCCTCGTGCACTTCTGCCAGTATAAACATTTGAGTGCACCCTCGTGCACTTCTGCCAGTATAAACATTTGAGTGCACCCTCGTGCACTTCTGGCTGTATAAACATTTGAGTGCACCCTCGTGCACTTCTGCCAGTATAAACATTTGAGTGCACCCTCGTGCACTTCTGCCAGTATAAACATTTGAGTGCACCCTCGTGCACTTCTGCCAGTATAAACATTTGAGTGCACCCTCGTGCACTTCTGCCAGTATAAACATTTGAGTGCACCCTCGTGCACTTCTGCCAGTATAAACATTTGAGTGCACCCTCGTGCACTTCTGCCAGTATAAAGATTTGAGTGCACCCTCGTGCACTTCTGCCAGCATAAACATTTGAGTGCACCCTCGTGCACTTCTGCCAGTATAAACATTTGAGTGCACCCTCGTGCACTTCTGCCAGTATAAACATTTGAGTGCACCCTCGTACACTTCTGCCAGTATAAACATTTGAGTACATCCTCGCGCACTTCTGCCAATATAAACATTTGAGTGCACCCTCGTGCACTTCTGCCAGTATAAACATTTGAGTGCACCCTCGTGCACTTCTGCCAGTATAAACATTTGAGTGCACCCTCGTGTACTTCTGCCAGTATAAACATTTGAGTGCACCCTCGTGCACTTCTGCCAGTATAAACATTTGAGTGCACCCTCGTACACTTCTGCCAGTATAAACATTTGAGTACATCCTCGCGCACTTCTGCCAATATAAACATTTGAGTGCACCCTCGTGCACTTCTGCCAGTATAAACATTTGAGTGCACCCTCGTGCACTTCTGCCAGTATAAACATTTGAGTGCACCCTCGTGTACTTCTGCCAGTATAAACATTTGAGTGCACCCTCGTGCACTTCTGCCAGTATAAACATTTGAGTACATCCTCGCGCACTTCTGCCAATATAAACATTTGAGTGCACCCTCGTGTACTTCTGCCAGTATAAACATTTGAGTGCACCCTCGTGCACTTCTGCCAGTATAAACATTTGAGTACATCCTCGAGCACTTCTGCCAATATAAACATTTGAGTGCACCCTCGTGCACTTCTGCCAGTATAAACATTTGAGTGCACCCTCGTGCACTTCTGCCAGTATAAACATTTGAGTGCACCCTCGTGCACTTCTGCCAGTATAAACATTTGAGTGCACCCTCGTGCACTTCTGCCAGTATAAACATTTGAGTGCACCCTCGTGCACTTCTGGCTGTATAAACATTTGAGTACACCCTCGTGCACTTCTGCCAGTATAAACATTTGAGTGCACCCTCGTGTACTTCTGCCAGTATAAACATTTGAGTGCACCTTCGTGTACTTCTGCCAGTATAAACATTTGAGTGCACCCTCGTGCACTTCTGCCAGTATAAACATTTGAGTGCACCCTCGTGTACTTCTGCCAGTATAAACATTTGAGTGCACCCTCGTGCACTTCTGCCAGTATAAACATTTGAGTGGACCCTCGTGCACTTCTGCCAGTATAAACATTTGAGTGCACCCTCGTGCACTTCTGCCAGTATAAACATTTAAGTGCACCCTCGTGTACTTCTGCCAGTATAAACATTTGAGTACACCCTCGTGCACTTCTACCAGTATAAACATTTGAGTGCACCCTCGTGCACTTCTGCCAGTATAAACATTTGAGTGAACCTCTGAAAGTGTAAACATTACATCCAGTCAATTACTTAACACATCTAGGTAACATAGACACAGTAAACATTGAGTACAGATAACAGCTCACTTGATCACGTAATAACGAACATCATCTTCTCTTAGAGTATTTAAATAAGTTGAGTCATTGTAACGTTAAACTTCTAGGAAGACACTTTATGTAACTTTACCTAGGGTATCCCTGCCCTACCTCTCACTGGGTATCCCTGCCCTACCTCTCACTGGGTATCCCTGCCCTACCTCTTACTGGGTATCTCTGCCCTACCTCTCACTGGGTATCCCTGCCCTACCTCTTACTGGGTATCCCTGCCCTACCTCTTACTGGGTATCTCTGCCCTACCTCTCACTGGGTATCTCTGCCCTACCTCTCACTGGGTATCCCTGCCCTACCTCTTACTGGGTATCCCTGCCCTACCTCTTACTGGGTATCTCTCCCCTACCTCTCACTGGGTATCCCTGCCCTACCTCTTACTGGGTATCCCTGCCCTACCTCTTACTGGGTATCCCTGCCCTACCTCTCACTGGGTATCCCTGCCCTACCTCTCACTGGGTATCCCTGCCCTACCTCTTACTGGGTATCTCTCCCCTACCTCTCACTGGGTATCCCTGCCCTACCTCTTACTGGGTATCCCTGCCCTACCTCTTACTGGGTATCCCTGCCCTACCTCTTACTGGGTATCCCTGCCCTACCTCTTACTGGGTATCCCTGCCCTACCTCTTACTGGGTATCCCTGCCCTACCTCTTACTGGGTATCCCTGCCCTACCTCTTACTGGGTATCCCTGCCCTACCTCTTACTGGGTATCCCTGCCCTACCTCTCACTGGGTATCCCTGCCCTACCTCTTACTGGGTATCCCTGCCCTACCTCTTACTGGGTATCCCTGCCCTACCTCTTACTGGGTATCCCTGCCCTACCTCTCACTGGGTATCCCTGCCCTACCTCTCACTGGGTATCCCTGCCCTACCTCTCACTGGGTATCCCTGCCCTACCTCTTACTGGGTATCCCTGCCCTACCTCTTACTGGGTATCCCTGCCCTACCTCTTACTGGGTATCCCTGCCCTACCTCTTACTGGGTATCCCTGTCCTACCTCTCACTGGGTATCCCTGCCCTACCTCTTACTGGGTATCCCTGCCCTACCTCTTACTGGGTATCCCTGCCCTACCTCTTACTGGGTATCCCTGCCCTACCTCTCACTGGGTATCCCTGCCCTACCTCTCACTGGGTATCCCTGCCCTACCTCTCACTGGGTATCCCTGCCCTACCTCTCACTGGGTATCCCTGCCCTACCTCTCACTGGGTATCCCTGCCCTACCTCTCACTGGGTATCCCTGCCCTACCTCTCACTGGGTATCCCTGCCCTACCTCTTACTGGGTATCCCTGCCCTACCTCTCACTGGGTATCCCTGCCCACCTCTCACTGGATATCCCTGCCCACCTCTCACTGGGTATCCCTGCCCTACCTCTCCCTGGATATCCCTTCTCTATCGCTCACTGGGTATCCCTGCCCACCTCTCACTGGGTATCCCTGCCCTACCTCTCCCTGGATATCCCTTCTCTATCGCTCACTGGGTATCCCTGCCCACCCCACTACCTCTCCCTGGGTATCCCAGCCCCACCTTACCCAGGATATTCCTGCCTTTGCTTTTGATATACATTTAAGGGTTTTCCTACTCCCGTAGCCCGGTCCTTGGCCAGGCTTGTCTGCACCTGCGTGGTCAGCCAGACTATTATTGCTGGCGGCACGTTGGCACATGTATCAATCACTGCCAGGTTGGTCCGGCACTTGGTGCTGGTATTGAACGAGCGTCCTTCAGAAGAATTTTATACTTGTCCCAACAGTGTTTCTGATATATTCTGGGAAGATGTTGAACAGTCCAGGGCCACAGATGTTGATAGTGTTCTCTTATTGTGCCCACGGCACCCTTGCTTGTCACTACCTACTTGGAGTCTACCTGGAGGGTATTATGGAAATCAGCGCCCCCGCGGCCCTATCCACGATCGGGCCTCCAAGTGAATCAGGGTCTGATCAACCAGGCTGTTACTGCTGTCCGCACGCAGTCCAACGTACGAACCACAGCCCGGCTGATCCGGCACCGGCTTTAAGTATCTGTCCAGCTCCCACTTGAAGGCAGCCAGGGGTCTATTGGTAATTCCCCTTATGCCTGGTGGGAGGCTGTTGAACAGTCTTGGGCCCCGGACACTGGGTTTATTTTACACTTCCTTCCATATCTCTCGATGCAGTATGTTGTTATGGCAGTGTGCAGGTTTTAAACCAGGACCTTCCATGTATCATCATGTATCTCTACTCCGAAAGTATATACGTATTTAGGATTTTGAGGCATTCCCAGTAATTTAATGCTTCATTAGCTTTATGTGGACCGTAAATGATCTCAGTAACTGTTTCAGATCTGATGTCTCTCCTGCCTTGAACGGGGCTGTCAACATTGCTGTAAGCCAGAGAGCACAAGCGAATTGAATAGTGTCAACAGTGGCACTATTTCCCTTGTTATGGAAGCTGTCATTATCCACCACATTACTTTCCTGGCTGTCGTTTGCGTTTTGTGTTGTTTAAAAGAAAGGTCAGCTGACATTATTACGTCCAGGTCCTTCACGTGTCCCTTTTATTCTGTCTTGGTAATCTTGTGTTTTGTACACAGTGTAGCGGTGCTTTTGTCAGTGTTGGTTCTGTGTCTGGTACCGGTGTTGTCAGTGTTGGTTCTGGCTCTGCTACCAGTGACGCTGTCAGTGTTGGTTCTGGTTCTGGTACAATTCTAGACATAACAGTTGGTAACTCGGAGTCCAGGAATCACAACCAGTGGGGAACCAACAATGTGGAAATTGCATTCTTGGGTCTTGTGTTGAACACAGTGTTACCAGGACTAAGAAGAGAGAGGAACCAGCATATACAACATACTAAGAAATGTTGATGTGTTGCGAGTCAAGTCTCTTGCTCCTCCAAAAATAAACATTTGGGTACACCCTCGTGCACTCTGATTGTATAAACATTTAAGTTCACCCTTGTGATCTTCTGGTTTTATAAACATTTGAGTGCATCCTCGTGTACTTTTGGTTTTATAAACATTTAAGTGCACCATCGTGCACTTCTGGTTTTATAAACATTTAAGTGCACCATCGTGCACTTCTGGTTTTATAAACATTTAAGTGCACCATCGTGCACTTCCGGTTTTATAAACATTTAAGTGCACCATCGTGCACTTCTGGTTTTATAAACATTTAAGTGCACCATCGTGCACTTCTGGTTTTATAAACATTTAAGTGCACCATCGTGCACTTCTGGTTTTATAAACATTTAAGTGCACCATCGTGCACTTCCGGTTTTATAAACATTTAAGTGCACCATCGTGCACTTCTGGTTTTATAAACATTTAAGTGCACCATCGTGCACTTCTGGTTTTATAAACATTTAAGTGCACCATCGTGCACTTCTGGTTTTATAAACATTTAAGTGCACCATCGTGCACTTCTGGTTTTATAAACATTTAAGTGCACCATCGTGCACTTCTGGTTTTATAAACATTTAAGTGCACCATCGTGCACTTCTGGTTTTATAAACATTTAAGTGCACCATCGTGCACTTCTGGTTTTATAAACATTCAAGTGCACCATCGTGCACTTCTGGTTTTATAAACATTTAAGTGCACCATCGTGCACTTCTGGTTTTATAAACATTTAAGTGCACCATCGTGCACTTCTGGTTTTATAAACATTTAAGTGCACCATCGTGCACTTCTGGTTTTATAAACATTTAAGTGCACCATCGTGCACTTCTGGTTTTATAAACATTTAAGTGCACCATCGTGCACTTCTGGTTTTATAAACATTTAAGTGCACCATCGTGCACTTCTGGTTTTATAAACATTTAAGTGCACCATCGTGCACTTCTGGTTTTATAAACATTTAAGTGCACCATCGTGCACTTCTGGTTTTATAAACATTTAAGTGCACCATCGTGCACTTCTGGTTTTATAAACATTTAAGTGCACCATCGTGCACTTCTGGTTTTATAAACATTTAAGTGCACCATCGTGCACTTCTGGTTTTATAAACATTTAAGTGCACCATTGTGCACTTCTGGTTTTATAAACATTTAAGTGCACTCTGGTGCTATTCTGGTTGCCCCAGTTCCTGCAAGCTCTTTCACACAAAAATGTGACCTAGTAATAATAATAATAATAATAATAATAATAATAATAATAATAATAATAATAATTATTATTATTATTATTATTATTATTATTATTATTATTATTATTATGTCTACAAGTACATGATACAACTTATACAGACCATAGCTCAGTTCAGTAACGGAGAGACAGTGTTGATTATAATAATGTTGATAGAATTGCCGACAATCTGTTAGGTAAAATGACACAAGTGCAACTAATGTGAGATTTTAATATGGCAACGTTTCGCTCTCCAGGAGCTTTGTCAAGCCGTTACAAGTGGCTTGAGGCCTAAACGTTGCCACAGTAATATGTCACATTAGTTGCACTTGTGTCCATTTACCTAACAGGGACAGTGTTGTGGTACAGACTGTGTCATCATCTACATAAAGACTGTATGAAGTGTCATGAATGTAATTCTCAACATGCAAATTACAATCACGTAGCCAGAGATATTTTTAGTGTCAGGCAGCGGTAAAGAATGACGAGAAATGTTAAGAATGTATCACCACTTAGGAGCCATGTTGAGAATTATGTTGATGGGGGACTTTATGTACCTCGCACCCTTCATGTGGAGGGCATGTTTATACAGCCAGAAGTGCACGAGGGTGCACGCAATGTTTATACAACCGGAGGTGCACGAGGGTGCACTCAAATGTTTATAAAATCAGAAGATCACAAGGGTGCACTCAAATCTTTATACAACAAAGTGCACGAGGGTGCTCTCAAATGTTTATAAACCAGATCACGAGGGTGCACTTAAATGTTTATTTTTGGAGGAGCAAGAGATTTGACTCGCAACACATTAATATTTCTTAGCATGTAGTATATGCTGGTTCCTCTCTCTTCTTAGTCCTGGTAACACTGTGTTCAACACAAGACCCAAGCATACAATTTCCACATTGTTGGTTCCCCACTGGTTGTGATTCCTGGACTCCGAGTTACCAACTATTGTTGTGTCCAGAACTGTACCAGAGGCAGAACCAACACTGACAGCATCATTGGTAGTAGAACCAGAACCAGTACTGACAGCATCGGCACAGGTACTAGAGCCAAAACTGTCACTGACAGCATCAGCAATGGTACTAGAACAAGAACCAACACTAACAGCATCAGCAACAGTACCATTGTGACAGACTAGTGAACCCAGCACACATAAGCTAGTGACCGCTGCCGCCATAGTCCAGCGTAGTGATCACTGCTACCGTAGTCCAGCGTAGTGATCACTGCTACCGTAGTCCAGCGTAGTGATCACTGCTACCGTAGTCCAGCATAATGATTCAACATAGAGTACACAGCACCACCATGCAACCCATACCTCATTAACCATTTTCAGAAACTCATAGTCTAAGATTTTCTAAAAAAGTCTTGCTCAGAAACCAAGGATTGACTTATGAACCGTGTGATATAAACTGATACCTTTGATGATTTTCAAGAGTCTCACTACTCCTGGAGCCCAACCATGGGCCAGGCTTCTCTGGTACTTAGAGATTTTTAGATGTAAGGTCAAAGGATACATGATTACAATGTACAAAAATACTTATAATTTGACAGGACAGACACTGTATACAAAATGCTAAAAGATCACCAAATTAAACGAAATATACATGTGAAAGATCTGGGTGTAATAATGTTGGTTGATCTTTCTTTTAAAGAAGAAAATAAGATAATTATCGTGAAAGCAAGGAACATGGAAAGGTGGAGAATGAGAATTTCAGAACCAGGGGAAATAGTGCCATATTACTTGTGCTTTCTTGCTTAGAGTATTGTTCAGTGTTGACGGCCCCGTTCAGGGCAGGAGAGATATCAGCGCTGGAACAAATGCAGAAATCGTTTACGGTCCACATGGAGCCAATAAAACATTAAAATCACCATGAACGCCTCAGAGTCCTACATATGCACTCACTAGAGCGGAGGTCCTGATCCCAAATCTGCATGCTGCCGTAACGGAAATTTTCAAGAAGAAATTGGACTTGTGCCTCCGCCAAGTGCCAGGTCAGCTAGGCTGTGACGGTTACATGAGCCAGCGGGCATTCGGCAGTAACAGTCTGGATGATCAGACAAGCCTAGCCCAGGGCCATCTTGAGTAGGAAAACTCTCGAAACCCTTCACAGGTATGTCTGAAGTGAGACTCGAAAAGGCGATGGTTTAGAAATAAATGGAAGTTAAAAACATATTTGATTTACATAGATGTTAGGAAGCAGTTAAGTTAGGTTAGGTTTATCAGGTATCAGGGCAAGTGTATCCTGACGTGGGTCTTAGTAAGATGATGACCCGCCGTTGGAGCTTTTGGTCATCTGACCGAGGCCTTCCACTGGCTGACCGGTCCACCCCTTTAAAAATTATAGTCATAATTATTACCATTTTACTTTATTAACAAACAGTTTTTTCAGTCTCTTGATAGCAAGCAAGTGAAAGGAGATGGAAGAGAGTCAGTACAGACAGCACATCTGAGGGTATGGTATGGCAAGTTCCAAGAGTCATATTTGTTACAAAAAACGCGATTCTAAAAGCTTAGAGATCTCCAGTGAATACTAGAAAGGACTGCCCTTCTAGCATCCAGCCTGTTACTGGGTTTTCGTAACAAGTAGTCAGTATCCTTGTCCAATTGTCCATTAGAATTCAATAAGAATTATTAGTGCTTCAGGATTACTACTGGTAGGCTACTAACTAGAGAAATTAAAATTTAATATATTTATTAATTAAGTTGTCTAGGCGTCTATCAAATTAAATTAAATTAATCACAGTAATCAAAATAATATTAATCACTTCTCTCGTGTACAGTATTATTGTGCTGATAGCACATATCACATATATGTCTTAAGTACCGTCTGGTACATTAATATTTAATAATACAATATACAAATAATTGTGTATGTGTGTAAGTGCTCTAAGTAGTTTGCTATGTCTCACGACTAGACTTAAGTGACTGACAAAGTCCTCACATTAACTAACTTCTTGACCAACTGGCAATCAGAACAGTCTGCTTGAACAATAAAAAGAATGCTAAGCCCAATAGCAATATAACAAGTGACTGCGACACAGAATTAGGAACAAGGAGATAATATAACGACACTAAGTAGGGACCATCAGCAGATCCTCCACAAAAGTCACCAAACTCCCATACTACTGAATCTAAGTTCAGCATAAGAAAATCACCGACTGTGATAGTACACAGATACCAATACAAATTAGGTCAGAAGCTACAGCTCAGGACCTGAGTTGCTCAGAGTGTCTAAGTGACACACAACCTCAGTACAACGTCGAAAATCACTAAGTCTATACAAAGTTCTGTGAACAGAGTCTCCAGAACTAACAATAAAGCTACAGAGACGATCCTCCAACAAGGGCCAATAAGGAAGAGCTAGGCACTTGTCAGGAATACATCCAACCACCAAGAGAGTCTAGACCAGACTGAATACTTCAGGCGAGGTGAGAACACACTCCCTCTCGATCACGTGATAGCTCCGTGGACAGTTGCTGCGCAGCAACAGAGAAGTCGGCAGAGTAACGAGCAAAGAGTGATAATTACAGCAGTTAGACAATCAAGACTTGAACTATGAGCACATAATATGTTACATCCTACCTAACAAAATAACTAAGTCAAATAATAATATAAAGCAATATATTTACGATTTAGCTATTATCGCAAATATAAGCAATATAAAATTATATGAAAAGGTAATATACATAATAATATACATTGTAACCCATTCAGGGGTTGCAACACCCCCCCAACACGACAAACGGTCGCACTAGGAGTTGCGTTAATGTCTTTCACATTATTACTGATTACTCATGTCACTTTAATACATTAATATTGAAATCTAGAGTCACTCTTGTGCCAAGCATTTCTATAATTTCACAGTGTTTATTTCACTAAGATATGCCCCTAGTACTAGGGCAGTACACAGTATCGTATCTCTGCATACTCGTGGTTATGTACATCAGTGTAGAGACAGGATAGCATTGACAAGCATGACACGTTGAGGCTCGATCATAGTAGTAGAGACTGCATACAAACAATAGTCTTGTGCTATTGACAGGAGATGGCATTCCACTCTTAAGTAGTGGTTGTGGAATGCTATGCAGTATGGACATCTGAGTATGAAACAGCTTAAGGCGTGTAGTGGGGGGGGGTCTGCGGCAGGACAGTGTTCTGCCACGCAGTAATATCGCCCACACAACACTACCCACTCAACACTCAGCTTCTGTCTCCTTACACATATCCCCACTACTGTGAATATATAAATAGATTAATTAGACATGAGTATATATAGTTAACATGGGCTAGAGAGATTATGCTACTTTATTGAATTTGACATAGCAAGTAACAAAAGGTATTTGGGCATAAAATTACGTTAATTTAATGTAACTGTTAATTATTAAGGACGTGACAGAGCGTCAGCAATTACATTACAATGACCACTTATGTGTTTTATACTAATGGAATAAGGTTGGATTCTGAGGGCCCACCTCATGATCCTAGCATTCTTACTCTTCATAGTATTTATATAAGTGAGTGGATTGTGGTCTGAAAAAACGTTAATTTTAAATGGGGAAGTGCCCAAATACACGTCAAAATGTTCCAAGGACACCACAAGAGCTAGAGCCTCTTTCTCAATAGTGGCATAATTTTTCTGGTGTCGTTTAAGCTAGATGAATAGTAACATATAGGATGGAGAATGTCAGTGGATGTTGACTGTTGGAGCAGCACAGCGCCTACTGCATAACCACTCGCATCTATATGTAAAAAGAAAGGAAGATTGAAATTAGGACTTTTCAACACAGGAGCAGAGGAGAGCAAACGTTTCAACCTTTTGAATGAGTCTGAACAATTTCTAGTCCAGATGAACTGAACTTTGCTACTAGTAAGCTCAGTGAGAGGTGTAGGTGGAGGTGTGTGTGCTGGCTTGCCTGTCACTTGACACACGTGGCATGATCAGCTACTGTTTCCTTCATTTTTGTCTTCTTGACACCCAAATGTCCTCCATTGGGACTATTGTGAGCAAAATCAATGGCTAGTTCATGAAATGTAACTGGTAACAATACCAGATGCTTGACTGTGGTGGAAACATTATTAGCTGACAACTTACATGTATTCTTCTCCATCAGTACACCATTACTATAATAGGAACAATTATCGAGATCCTTTGCTTCACTCTCAGTAACTGCTATATCTCTCATTCTTTCCAGTGACTGATCAACAAACTGATCCTTGATTAAATCATCATGAGTTAGAAATTTAACGTCAGGTGTGTCCTGAATAGGTTGATGACCGGGGGGGGAGTTGGTGTTAATGACCCTGGACACAGAGCGTCACTAAACATATTCAAGCCCAAATCATTGTCATCCACTAACTCAACAGGAGACAAGGATGGTTGTTGAATCTTTGACATAGCTCTAGTAATTGCGCTGAGAGGAAATAAATAGGCCTCTCTCTACAAGCTTCAATGGCATAATTATCATCAGTGTTATTATCAATCACAAGTGGTTCTTTACATATACCAGCATGAAGGATATCGTTCCCTATCAACAAGTCCACTGACCTGATAGGAAATACACCACTGGATATACCCACTGAAATATAACCAGTATAATAGCTTGTTTCAATGTAAACTTTGTGCAGAGGTACTTTTATAACAGCCCCTCCATAGGCTTCTAACAATACATCTATCTTGGTATAGGTATTATCAGTTATGGGCAGTACATCTTCTCTTAATAACATGAGATAACTGCCAGTATCTCTGAAAGTAATTATCTCAGATGTGATTCGTCAAATCCTACTTTACCTCTCGAAAAGTAAGGACTCATCGCTGAACGAATCTTTTCGGTTAGATACACTTTCTGACGCTAGTCATCTATCCTGAGTAACAGTAGGATCAGAGGTATTACTAGGATTTTGGTGCCTTTGTTGCTCAGAAGAGGATACGACTTGTGTGGGGGCGCCAGCCGCACGACTGTTGTATCTCTTTCTAACTTATAGCAACACTCTCTAACATGTCCTTTTCTGTTACAATAGGTACATTTAACTTTCTTCTCAATATCAGATTTCTGTCTGACCACAGAGACAGATTCAGGATTGTGAGTTTTCCTGGTAAAGGTACGAGAAGTTACAGTAGCAGGTACATCAGGCCGGCAATGAGCAGCTGATTTAGGTTGCCAACTTCTAGGACAATCTTTAGTTACCTTGTTTCTCTGTATTTTAGTATGTACAAGTTTGTGAGAAATCTCGTAATTGTCTGCTAATGCTGCAGTTTCCAGAATATCCGAGGTAGTATGATTGATCAGATTTTCTTGTATATCAGCAGACATACAGTTGTAAAGCTCTTCGTGTATTAACAACTGAACAAGGCTGTTGTAGTTGTTGCACTTGGCAGACCTACACCACCTCTCAAATGCAACTTTTTTCTCACGAGCAAACTCTACACAAGTTTGATCTTGCCGTCGTTGTAATGTACAAAATGCACGTTGATAACTTACAGGCAACAAGTTATATGACTCTAGAATAGTTTGCTTGACAGCGTCATAACTAATGTGCTTGGCAAATGGTAAAGCAGCAGTACAAGTTTGAGCTCTTCCTGTCAAAGCTGTGTGTAACAAAGTAGCCCAGTGCTTATGTGGCCAGTTCATAGCATGTGCCTGGTTCTCAAACACATCAAAATAGGTGTCTAAGTCACTCTCAAAAAACTTAAAAACCATTGATGCAGCTTTCTGCACATTAAATGTGTCCTGTAATCTATCAGTCTGTTGTCTTCCCAGACGAACATTTTCTCTCTGGAAATCTTTGTTCAATTTCCTCTGTGCCTCTATTTGTGCAGTCTGCAACATAATGAGGCATTCCAACCTCTCAAACTGTTCCTGAGAGATAGGACCAGTGGGTAATGGAGAAGGAATCTAACGAATGAGTCTGGACGGTCCTTAGGTCGGGCACCTTGTCCAGCCGTCCCTTGAGAGTCTAGATCTGGTCTAGGATAAGTAGATGCAGGTGTAGCATACACGGTACTAGTATGAGGCTGAGTCATACTACCAGTTAGGAGGGAAGGCGTGAGCGAGAACTGAGCTACACTAGGCTCACTGAATCTGAATCATAATCAGACATCTCTGTATGAGCAGGAAAAAATATATCTTTAATTAACGCTCTGACAGTTTCTGTGGTGTAATTCCTGTTATACATCACACCGAGATATTTGGCTACTCGCCAACACGTCTGAAGTTTTAATGTACTCAACTCAGACAAAGTCAGAGTATCAATTAACTGTTTCACTTTGGCATACATCATGAAAATAAGTGTACTACGAGAGAGTGATTATGGGAAACTGTAATCCTAATAGGAATGTTAGTGTTGGATGTCTTAGAGTTAGAACTCATAAACAGTATTTCCATCTCCTTGGATCAAGAGACTCAGTCAAGTACATACATCCACTAAGTATGTTGTACAAGACAAAACTCAGTCTTCAGATTAGGAAAGTACTCAGTGTTTGAATAACTATGGTCAAACTGGACAATTTCTCCAACACCTTGGATCAAGAGCCTCCTGGACAGGCCCCCATTTGTTACGAAAAATGCAATTCTAAAAGCTTAGAGATCTCCAGTGAATACTAGAAAGGACTGCTCTTCTAGCATCCAGCCTGTTACTGGGTTTTCGTAACAAGTAGTCAGTATCCTTGTCCAATTATCCATTAGAATTCAGTAAGAATTATTAGTGCTTCAGGATTACAACTGGTAGGCTACTAACTAGAGAAATTAAAATTTAATATATTTATTAAATAAGTTGTCTAGGCATATATCAAATTAAATTAATCACAGTAATCAAAATAATATTAATCACTTCTCTCGTGTACAGTATTATTGTGCTGATAGCACATATCACATATATGTCTTAAGTACCGTCTGGTACATTAATATTTAATAATACAATATACAAATAATTATGTGTATGTGATTGCTGATGTTATGAATGAAAAGAAGTTGGATGTCCTGGCTCTAAGCGAAACAAAGCTGAAGGGGGTAGGAGAGTTTCAGTGGGGGGAAATAAATGGGATTAAATCTGGAGTATCTGAGAGAGTTAGAGCAAAGGAAGGGGTAGCAGTAATGTTAAATGATCAGTTATGGAAGGAGAAAAGAGAATATGAATGTGTAAATTCAAGAATTATGTGGATTAAAGTAAAGGTTGGATGCGAGAAGTGGGTCATAATAAGCGTGTATGCACCTGGAGAAGAGAGGAATGCAGAGGAGAGAGAGAGATTTTGGGAGATGTTAAGTGAATGTATAGGAGCCTTTGAACCAAGTGAGAGAGTAATTGTGGTAGGGGACCTGAATGCTAAAGTAGGAGAAACTTTTAGAGAGGGTGTGGTAGGTAAGTTTGGGGTGCCAGGTGTAAATGATAATGGGAGCCCTTTGATTGAACTTTGTATAGAAAGGGGTTTAGTTATAGGTAATACATATTTTAAGAAAAAGAGGATAAATAAGTATACAAGATATGATGTAGGGCGAAATGACAGTAGTTTGTTGGATTATGTATTGGTAGATAAAAGACTGCTGAGTAGACTTCAGGATGTACATGTTTATAGAGGGGCCACAGATATATCAGATCACTTTCTAGTTGTAGCTACACTGAGAGTAAAAGGTAGATGGGATACAAGGAGAATAGAAGCATCAGCGAAGAGAGAGGTGAAGGTTTATAAACTAAAAGAGGAGGCAGTTAGGGTAAGATATAAACAGCTATTGGAGGATAGATGGGCAAATGAGAGCATAGGCAATGGGGTCGAAGAGGTATGGGGTAGGATTAAAAATGTAGTGTTAGAGTGTTCAGCAGAAGTTTGTGGTTACAGGAAAGTGGGTGCAGGAGGGAAGAGGAGCGATTGGTGGAATGATGATGTAAAGAGAGTAGTAAGGGAGAAAAAGTTAGCATATGAGAAATTTTTACAAAGTAGAAGTGATGCAAGGAGGGAAGAGTATATGGAGAAAAAGAGAGAGGTTAAGAGAGTGGTGAAGCAATGTAAAAAGAGAGCAAATGAGAGAGTGGGTGAGATGTTATCAACAAATTTTGTTGAAAATAAGAAAAAGTTTTGGAGTGAGATTAACAAGTTAAGAAAGCCTAGAGAACAAATGGATTTGTCAGTTAAAAATAGGAGAGGAGAGTTATTAAATGGAGAGTTAGAGGTATTGGGAAGATGGAGGGAATATTTTGAGGAATTGTTAAATGTTGATGAAGATAGGGAAGCTGTGATTTCGTGTATAGGGCAAGGAGGAATAACATCTTGTAGGAGTGAGGAAGAGCCAGTTGTGAGTGTGGGGGAAGTTCGTGAGGCAGTAGGTAAAATGAAAGGGGGTAAGGCAGCCGGGATTGATGGGATAAAGATAGAAATGTTAAAAGCAGGTGGGGATATAGTTTTGGAGTGGTTGGTGCAATTATTTAATAAATGTATGGAAGAGGGTAAGGTACCTAGGGATTGGCAGAGAGCATGCATAGTTCCTTTGTATAAAGGCAAAGGGGATAAAAGAGAGTGCAAAAATTATAGGGGGATAAGTCTGTTGAGTGTACCTGGTAAAGTGTATGGTAGAGTTATAATTGAAAGAATTAAGAGTAAGACGGAGAATAGGATAGCAGATGAACAAGGAGGCTTTAGGAAAGGTAGGGGGTGTGTGGACCAGGTGTTTACAGTGAAACATATAAGTGAACAGTATTTAGATAAGGCTAAAGAGGTCTTTGTGGCATTTATGGATTTGGAAAAGGCGTATGACAGGGTGGATAGGGGGGCAATGTGGCAGATGTTGCAAGTGTATGGTGTAGGAGGTAGGTTACTGAAAGCAGTGAAGAGTTTTTACGAGGATAGTGAGGCTCAAGTTAGAGTATGTAGGAAAGAGGGAAATTTTTTCCCAGTAAAAGTAGGCCTTAGACAAGGATGTGTGATGTCACCGTGGTTGTTTAATATATTTATAGATGGGGTTGTAAGAGAAGTAAATGCGAGGGTCTTGGCAAGAGGCGAGGAGTTAAAAGATAAAGAATCACACACAAAGTGGGAGTTGTCACAGCTGCTCTTTGCTGATGACACTGTGCTCTTGGGAGATTCTGAAGAGAAGTTGCAGAGATTGGTGGATGAATTTGGTAGGGTGTGCAAAAGAAGAAAATTAAAGGTGAATACAGGAAAGAGTAAGGTTATGAGGATAACAAAAAGATTAGGTGATGAAAGATTGAATATCAGATTGGAGGGAGAGAGTATGGAGGAGGTGAACGTATTCAGATATTTGGGAGTGGACGTGTCAGCGGATGGGTCTATGAAAGATGAGGTGAATCATAGAATTGATGAGGGAAAAAGAGTGAGTGGTGCACTTAGGAGTCTGTGGAGACAAAGAACTTTGTCCTTGGAGGCAAAGAGGGGAATGTATGAGAGTATAGTTTTACCAACGCTCTTATATGGGTGTGAAGCGTGGGTGATGAATGTTGCAGCGAGGAGAAGGCTGGAGGCAGTGGAGATGTCATGTCTGAGGGCAATGTGTGGTGTGAATATAATGCAGAGAATTCGTAGTTTGGAAGTTAGGAGGAGGTGCGGGATTACCAAAACTGTTGTCCAGAGGGCTGAGGAAGGGTTGTTGAGGTGGTTCGAACATGTAGAGAGAATGGAGCGAAACAGAATGACTTCAAGAGTGTATCAGTCTGTAGTGGAAGGAAGGCGGGGTAGGGGTCGGCCTAGGAAAGGTTGGAGGGAGGGGGTAAAGGAGGTTTTGTGTGCGAGGGGCTTGGACTTCCAGGAGGCATGCATGAGCGTGTTTGATAGGAGTGAATGGAGACAAATGGTTTTTAATACTTGACGTGCTGTTGGAGTGTGAGCAAAGTAACATTTATGAAGGGATTCAGGGAAACCGGCAGGCCGGACTTGAGTCCTGGAGATGGGAAGTACAGTGCCTGCACTCTGAAGGAGGGGTGTTGGTGTTGCAGTTTAAAAACTGTAGTGTAAAGCACCCTTCTGGCAAGACAGTGATGGAGTGAATGATGGTGAAAGTTTTTCTTTTTCGGGCCACCCTGCCTTGGTGGGAATCGGCCAGTGTGATAATAAAAAAATAATAATAATGTGTGTAAGTGCTCTTAGTAGTTCGCTATGTCTCACGACTTGGCTAGACTTAAACAAGTGACTGACAAAGTCCTCACATAAACTAACTTCTTGACCAACTGGCAATCAGAACAGTCTGCTTGAATAATAAAAAGAATGCTAAGCCCAATAGCAATATAACAAGCAACTGCAACACAGAATCAGGAACAAGGAGATAATATAACGACACTAAGTAGGGACCATCAGCAGATCCTTCACCAAGGGCCAATAAGGAAGATTTAGGCTCGTCTTGTCAAGAATATGTCCAACCACCAAGAGAGTCTAGACCAGACTGAATACTTCAGGCGAGGTGAGAACACCCCCCCTCGATCACGTGATAGCTCCGTGGACAGTTGTTGCGCAGCAATAGAGAAGCCGGCAGAGTAACGAGCAAAGAGCGATAATTACAGTAGTTAGACAATCAAGACTTGAACTATGAGCACATAATATGTTACATCCTACCTAACAAAATAACTAAGTCAAATAATAATATAAAGCAATATATTTACGATTTAGCTATTATAGCAAATATAAGCAATATAAAATTATATGAAAAGGTAATATACATAATAATATACATCATATACATTGTAACCCATTCAGGGGTTGCAAAATGTTGTATACAGTACCGGCAAGTTGATGAGTAAGACACATGTGCAGCACTTGGGTATCTTTGTGGCTGATATACTACAAGCTTCTTCAGTTGAATACAGGCGAATATAACACTGGAGATAGCAAAAATAGTAGATTTGAGGCGGTCAGTCCCTCAGCTGAATTTGGGACATCAACATAGCTCTACACACACACACACACACACACACACACACACACACACACACACACACACACACACACACACACACACACACCAGCTGAACTAGAAGCTAAATAAGCATTTGTTAGATGTTCACTTGAGGAGCAGTTTGATCGATGAGAGACTGTGTACAGCTCGCCTGCCAGCTGTTCTGCTGAACCATAATGAGAACACAGAGCGAATTTGCAGTGTTCTGCCAGTGTGTGGATGAGTGAGGACGTCAGGGAAGTAAGTAACACTTGCACCACACCTGTAAACAGTTTCCAGGGTTATTCTACTCTCTCAACCTGGCCTGAGACTGCCAGCCTTCCCACTGGCAGGTGTGTCAACAAAGATGCAGACTGACAGGTGTGTCAACAAAAATATAGACTTACAGATGTATCAATTTGATACAGTCTGACAGGTGTCTACAAAGATACAGACTGACAGGTGTATCAACAAAGATGCAGACTGACAGGTGTGTCAACATAGATACAGACTGACTGGTGGGTCAACAAAGATACAGACTGACAGGTGTGTCAACATAGATACAGACTGACTGGTGTGTCAACGAAGATACAGGTGTGTCAAAGATGCAGGCACGTGTGGTAAGACACATATGCAACAGTTAGGTATCTTTTTTTCGAAACATTTCGCCTACACAGTAGGCTTCTTCAGTCGAGTACAGAAAAGTTGATAGAATTGTAGATGAATGGTTCAGAGAACCGACATGTTGATAAATTAGACACATGTGCAACTCTTGGGTATCTTTATTGAGGAAACGTTTCGCCACACAGTGGCTTCATCAGTCCATACAAAGGAGAAACGTGAAGAGCAGGAGGAGAATGAGGTAATCAGTCCCTCAACCTTGAGTCGATGTGGTCAGTCCATCAATCTTGAGTAGAATACAGCATATGAGCGGAGAAATGGCTTATATACCGTAGACAGGAGAGGTGCAGCAGACGTAGGTGGTGTCACATTTGTTCAGTGTGGAAGTAGGTCGTGCCCAAGGGTTAGGCAAGCGAAGAATTCCCAAGTATTAAGATCCCAAGAAGTTGCAGTGTCTGACAGGATTGTAGATGAATGGTATATAAGCCATTTCTCTGCTCATATGTTGTATTCTACTCAAGATTGATGGACTGACCACATCGACTCAAGGTTGAGGGACTGATTACCTCATTCTCCTCCTGTTCTTCACGTTTCTCCTTTGTATGGACTGATGAAGCCAAGCCACTGTGTGGCGAAACGCTTCCTCAGTAAAGATACCCAAGAGTTGCACATGTGTCTAATTTATCAAAGTTGATAGAAGCAGAAGAGACGTGAAGACGATGTAATCAGTCCCTCCCCCTTGAAGTTTTGAGGTGGTCAGTCCCTCAGCCTGGAGACGAGTATTGTTCCATGGTCTGAAACAATATGAAGTTGAAGTGACAGGATGGAACCTTATATACCGCCAGGAGGTGATATGTAGGCCACTAGTAGAGGTAAGAATGTCGTTGGGAGGTCACGTCCCTCTCAAATCTAGCTATTCTCACTAGTAGAAGTTGTCTCTTACATTATTTTTCCGCTCTATTGTATGGCCAGATTTTGTAGTATACTCTGTTCTAGTTATTATCCCCTCCAGTTTTCCATAACGGAGTAGTTGGAATTTGTCCTCATTGAACATCATACTGTTTTCCGTTGCCCACTGGAAAACTTCGTTTATATCTTCTTGGAGGTTAACCGTGTCCTCAGTAGATGACAGCCTCATGCAGATCCTTGTATCGTCTGCAAAGGATGATACGGTGCTGTGGGTTACATCTCTGTCTATGTCTGATATGAGGATGAAGAACAGGATGGGGGCGAGTACTGTGCCTTGTGGAATAGAGCTCTTCACTGTGGCAGCCTCCGATTTAACTCTGTTGACCACTACTCTTTGTGTTGGGTTGGTTAGGAAGTTGAAGATCCATCTCCCCACTTTGCCAGTTATTTCTTTAGCACGTATTTTGTGCGCTATTACGCCATGATCGCACTTGTCAAATACTTTTGCAAAGTCTGTGTATATTACATCTGCATTCTGATTTTCTTTTAGTGCATCCAAGGCCATATCATAGTGATCCAGTAGTTGTGAGAGGCAGGAGCGACCTGCCCTGAACCCATGTTGCCCTGGATTGTGCAGTTTTTGGGAATCCAGGTGGTTTGCAATCCTGCTTCTTAGCACTCTTTCAAAGATTTTTATGATGTGGGACGTTAGAGCTTTTGGTCTATAGTTCATAGCTAATGCTTTGCTGCCACCTTTATGGAGTGGGGCTATATCCGTTGTTTTAAGTGACTGGAATTTCACCCATGTCCAAGCTACTCCTCCATAGTGTACTTAGAGCACGTGAGAGGGGTTTCTTGCAGTTCTTAATGAACACTGAGTTCTACGAGTCTGGGCGTCTGGGCCCGGGGCTGAGTGCATGGGCATGTTGTCAATGGCTTTTTCAAAGTCTATCGGAGTTAAGGTAATGTCGGAAATCTGGCATACATTTATGGAGTTTTGAGGCTCATTCATGAAGAAATCATTTGGATCGCCGATCCTCAGACTGATTAGTGGCTCACTAAACACAGAGTCGTACTGGGATTTCAGTATTTCACTCATTTTCTTGTTGTCATCTGTATAAGTCCCATCCTGTCTGAGTAAGGGCCTGATACTAGATGTGGTATTTGCCTTGTTTCTGGCATATGAAAAGAAATATTTCGAATTTCTTTCAATTTCACTAATAGCTTTAAGCTCCTCCTGTCTCTCCTGGTTCTTGTAAGAGTCCTTTAACTTAAGTTCGATGGTGGTGGTAGTTGTCAGGGTTGTGATGGTTGTTGTGTTGGTAGTTGTCAGGGTTGTGTTAGTTGTAGAGTAGTGGTGGTAGTTGTGATGGTTGTAGTTGTGGGAGGAGTGCTGGTAGCATTACTGGGGTCTGGTGATTTAGAAATATTGAAGATTTTTTCTTCATTTTCTCTATCTCCACCATCTTTACCCACTCTCCCTACCCATGCCTTCCCTCCCTACCCATGGTTACCCACCCTCCTCTACCCTCCCTTCCCATTCTTACCCTCCCTCCTCTACCCTCCCTACCCATGCTTACCCACCCTCCTCTACCCTCCCTACCCATGCTTACCCACCCTCCTCTACCCTCCCTACCCATGCTTACCCACCCTCCCTACCCATGCTTACCACCCTCCCTACCCATGCTTACCCACCCTCCTCTACCCTCCCTACCCATGCTTACCCACCCTCCTCTACCCTCCCTATCCATGCTTACCCTCCCACCCTTATCCCCCTGCTCTCCCTCCCTATCCATGCTTACCCTCCCACCCTTATCCCCCTGCCCTCCCTCCCTACCTCTCTCACTCCCTACTCTCCCTCCCACACCCTCCCTACTTTCTCTAACCCCCCACCTCTACCCTCCCTCTAACACCCTCTCTCACCTACCCTCTTTTCTTTACCCTCCCTGTCTCCCCTACCATCTCTCCGCTACCCACCATCCCACTCTCCCTCCCTCTCCTACCCTCTCTCCCTTACTATCAATCCCTTACCCAGCCTTCCTTACCCTCCCTCCTACACCCTTTTTACCCCCCGTCCCAAAGTCTCCCCAGTATCTCACATCCACCCTTCCACTGTCTCCCCACCCCACCATCCTCCCTCCCACAGTCTTCCCCACCACCCTCCCTCCCACAGTCTTCCCCACCATCCTTTCCACTTTCCCCCTTCTCTCAACCCCACCATCCTCCCCCACTTTCCCCCTCTTTCAACTCTATCCTCTCCACCATACTTCCCACCATCTTTCCCCACTTTCTCCCTCTCTCAGCCCCACCCTTCCCTACCAACCTCACCCACTTTCCCCCCTCTCTCAACCCCACCCTCCCAACTATCCTCACCATCATCCCCACCATACTCCCCACCATCCTCACCACCATACTCCCCACCATACTCCTCACCATCCTTCCCACCCTCCCCACCACACTCCTCACCATCCTTCCCACCCTCCCCACCACACTCCCCACCATCCTTCCCACTCTCCCCACCACACTCCTCACCATCCTTCCCACTCTCCCCACCACACTCCCCACCATCCTTCCCACCCTTGTCATGTAGGGGGGTATTGGAATGTAAGGCATAATCGGGGAATATGGGAGCAAGGGAGTATGTATAGGCAGGGGATAGGCAGGCGA
Organism: Cherax quadricarinatus; assembly: GCF_038502225.1. Taxonomy (NCBI): domain Eukaryota; kingdom Metazoa; phylum Arthropoda; class Malacostraca; order Decapoda; family Parastacidae; genus Cherax; species Cherax quadricarinatus. The sequence goes on along the minus strand of NC_091358.1, from coordinate 14,956,616 downwards.
GGTGGTAAGTAGGTATGATTAGCGGAGGTAGGTAATGTGAGGTCACTGTTGACTATATCTTCACCTCTCATTACTCTACCCACCTCACTACTCACCCTCTCATTACTTGAAATACAAATAAATGAGTAAATACAATAACGGGGACAGTGAATATTACTATTCTACTCAAACAGTTTATTATTAAGTCTTTGTACAATAATATATTTGGGAACAGGAGTACATTGTTGTGTTTAGATAAATGGTGACGATACACATAAGCAGTGAGACAGGGAATACAATCAACTTGGCGAAAATGAATATAACTTACAGTATAGTTCAGAGGACAGTTCACCACAGGTCCCAAGACCTACACAGCACAAGTACTGCCCAATGTCTCCAACGGTCTCCTCCAGAGACTCTCCCGCTCAGCTCTGCTCACAGGCCGGAGCTCTGCTCGACTCTCCAGCAGCCTTCTCCCTGCTCAGAGCTCTGCACCCAAGCCAGAGCTCTGCACCCAAGCCAGAGCTCCGCACGAATCTCCTCTGCTCAGCTGTTCGTTGGGTTGATATCGTGGTCCAAGCACCCTCCACAACCACGTGTACGACCTGACGCCTGGATCTGACGCCAAAGGAGCTGATACATAAGCCGAAAAGGCGTCTCTCTTTCCCCCTCTCTCAGCTCCACTCTCCCCTACCAACCTCACCCACTTTCCCCCCTCTCTCAACCCCACCCTCCCCACCACACTCCCCACCATCCTTCCCACCCTCCCTACCACCCTACCCACCCTCCCCACCATCCTTCCCACCTTCCCCACCATCCGTCCCACCCTCTCCACCATACTCCCCACCATCTTTCCCACCCTCCCCACCATACACCCCCCCATCCTTCCCACCCTCCCCACCATCCTTCCCACCCTCTCCACCATACTCCCCACCATCCTTCCCAACCTCCCCACCATACTCCCCACCATCCTTCCCACCCTCTCCACCATACTCCCCGCCATCCTTCCCACCCTCCACACCACACTCCCCACCATCCTTCCCACCCTCCCCAACACACTCCCCACCATCCTTCCCACCCTCCCCACCACACTCCCCACCATCCTTCCCACCCTCCCCACCATCCTTCCCACCCTCCCCGCCACACTCCCCACCATCCTTCCCACCCTCCCCACCACACTCCCCACCCTCCCCACCACACTCCCCACCATCCTTCCCACCCTCCCCACCATCCTTCCCACCCTCCCCACCACACTCCCCACCATCCTTCCCACCCTCCCCACCACACTCCCCACCATCCTTCCCACCCTCCCCACCATCCTTCCCACCCTCCCCACCACACTCCCCACCATCCTTCCCACCCTCCCCACCATCCTTCCCACCCTCCCCACCACACTCCCCACCATCCTTCCCACCCTCCCCACCACACTCCCCACCATCCTTCCCACCCTCCCCACCACACTCCCCACCATCCTTCCCACCCTCCCCACCATCCTTCCCACCCTCCCCACCACACTCCCCACCATCCTTCCCACCCTCCCCACCACACTCCCCACCATCCTTCTCACCCTCCCCACCACACTCCCCACCATCCTTCTCACACTCCCCACCACACTCCCCACCAAACTACCCACCCCACTCCCCACCATCCTTCCCACCCTCCCCACCATCCTTCCCACCCTCCCCACCACACTCCCCACCATCCTTCCCACCCTCCCCACCACACTCCCCACCACACTCCCCACCACACTCCCCACTATCACAACCTTCGCAAACAAGTTAGACCAGAAATACACTGATAAGTTATCTCAGTGATAAGAACTCCAGAACCGTGCCAATAATGTGCTGCTGGTGTTGCAGCTTGCAGGCAGTGTTAGTGTTGCAGCTGGCAGGCAGTGTTAGTGTTGCAGCTTGCAGGCAGTGTTAGTGTTGCAGCTTGCAGGCAGTGTTAGTGTTGCAGCTTGCAGGCAGTGTTAGTGTTGCAGCTTGCAGGCAGTGTTAGTGTTGCAGCTTGCAGGCAGTGTTAGTGTTGCAGCTTGCAGGCAGTGTTAGTGTTGCAGCTTGCAGGCAGTGTTAGTGTTGCAGCTTGCAGGCAGTGTTAGTGTTGCAGCTTGCAGGCAGTGTTAGTGTTGCAGCTTGCAGGCAGTGTTAGTGTTGCAGCTTGCAGGCAGTGTTAGTGTTGCAGCTTGCAGGCAGTGTTAGTGTTGCAGCTGGCAGGCAGTGTTAGTGTTCCAGCTTGCAGGCAGTGTTAGTGTTGCAGCTTGCAGGCAGTGTTAGTGTTGCAGCTTGCAGGCAGTGTTAGTGTTGCTTCTGGCAGGCAGTGTTAGTGTTGCAGCTTGCAGGCAGTGTTAGTGTTGCAGCTTGCAGGCAGTGTTAGTGTTGCAGCTTGCAGGCAGTGTTAGTGTTGCAGCTTGCAGGCAGTGTTAGTGTTGCAGCTTGCAGGCAGTGTTAGTGTTGCAGCTGGCAGGCAGTGTTAGTGTTGCAGCTTGCAGGCAGTGTTAGTGTTGCAGCTTGCAGGCAGTGTTAGTGTTGCAGCTTGCAGGCAGTGTTAGTGTTGCAGCTTGCAGGCAGTGTTAGTGTTGCTTCTGGCAGGCAGTGTTAGTGTTGCAGCTTGCAGGCAGTGTTAGTGTTGCAGCTTGCAGGCAGTGTTAGTGTTGCAGCTTGCAGGCAGTGTTAGTGTTGAAGCTTGCAGGCAGTGTTAGTGTTGCAGCTTGCAGGCAGTGTTAGTGTTGCAGCTTGCAGGCAGTGTTAGTGTTGCAGCTTGCAGGCAGTGTTAGTGTTGCATCTTGCAGGCAGTGTTAGTGTTGCAGCTTGCAGGCAGTGTTAGTGTTGCAGCTTGCAGGCAGTGTTAGTGTTGCAGCTTGCAGGCAGTGTTAGTGTTGCAGCTTGCAGGCAGTGTTAGTGTTGCAGCTTGCAGGCAGTGTTAGTGTTGCAGCTTGCAGGCAGTGTTAGTGTTGCAGCTTGCAGGCAGTGTTAGTGTTGCAGCTTGCAGGCAGTGTTAGTGTTGCAGCTTGCAGGCAGTGTTAGTGTTGCAGCTTGCAGGCAGTGTTAGTGTAGCAGCTTGCAGGCAGTGTTAGTGTTGCAGCTTGCAGGCAGTGTTAGTGTTGCAGCTGGCAGGCAGTGTTAGTGTTGCAGCTTGCAGGCAGTGTTAGTGTTGCAGCTTGCAGGCAGTGTTAGTGTTGCAGCTTGCAGGCAGTGTTAGTGTTGCAGCTTGCAGGCAGTGTTAGTGTTGCAGCTTGCAGGCAGTGTTAGTGTTGCAGCTTGCAGGAAGTGTTAGTGTTGCAGCTTGCAGGCAGTGTTAGTGTTGCAGCTTGCAGGCAGTGTTAGTGTTGCAGCTGGCAGGCAGTGTTAGTGTTGCAGCTTGCAGGCAGTGTTAGTGTTGCAGCTGCAGGCAGTGTTAGTGTTGCAGCTGGCAGGCAGTGTTAGTGTTGCAGCTTGCAGGCAGTGTTAGTGTTGCAGCTTGCAGGCAGTGTTAGTGTTGCAGCTTGCAGGCAGTGTTAGTGTTGCAGCTTGCAGGCAGTGTTAGTGTTGCAGCTTGCAGGCAGTGTTAGTGTTGCAGCTTGCAGGCAGTGTTAGTGTTGCAGCTTGCAGGCAGTGTTAGTGTTGCAGCTTGCAGGCAGTGTTAGTGTTGCAGCTGGCAGGCAGTGTTAGTGTTGCAGCTGGCAGGCAGTGTTAGTGTTGCAGCTTGCAGGCAGTGTTAGTGTTGCAGCTGGCAGGCAGTGTTAGTGTTGCAGCTTGCAGGCAGTGTTAGTGTTGCAGCTGGCAGGCAGTGTTAGTGTTGCAGCTGGCAGGCAGTGTTAGTGTTGCAGCTTGCAGGCAGTGTTAGTGTTGCAGCTGGCAGGCAGTGTTAGTGTTGCAGCTTGCAGGCAGTGTTAGTGTTGCAGCTTGCAGGCAGTGTTAGTGTTGCAGCTTGCAGGCAGTGTTAGTGTTGCAGCTTGCAGGCAGTGTTAGTGTTGCAGCTTGCAGGCAGTGTTAGTGTTGCAGCTGGCAGGCAGTGTTAGTGTTGCAGCTTGCAGGTAGTGTTAGTGTTGCAGCTTGCAGGCAGTGTTAGTGTTGCAGCTTGCAGGCAGTGTTAGTGTTGCTTCTGGCAGGCAGTGTTAGTGTTGCAGCTACAGGCAGTGTTAGTGTTGCAGCTTGCAGGCAGTGTTAGTGTTGCAGCTTGCAGGCAGTGTTAGTGTTGCTCCTGGCAGGCAGTGTTAATGTTGCTGCTGGCAGGCAGTGTTAGTGTTGCTCCTGGCAGGCAGTGTTAGTGTTGCTGCTGGCAGGCATTGTTAGTGTTGCTGCTGACAGGCAGTGTTAGTGTTGCTGCTGGCAGGCAGTGTTAGTGTTGCTGCTGGCAGGCAGTGTTAGTGTTGCAGCTTGCAGGCAGTGTTAGTGTTGCTGTTGGCAGGCAGTGTTAGTGTTGCTGTTGGCAGGCAGTGTTAGTGTTGCTGCTGGCAAGCAGTGTTGGTGTTGCTGCTGGCAGGCAGTGTTAGCGTTGCTGCTGGCAGGCAGTGTTAGCGTTGCTGCTGGCAGGCAGTGTTAGTGTTGCTGCTGGCAGGCAGTGTTAGTGTTGCTCCTGGCAGGCAGTGTTAGTGTTGCTGCTGGCAGGCAGTGTTAGTGTTGCTGCTGGCAGGCAGTGTTAGCGTTGCTGCTGGCAGGCAGTGTTAGTGTTGCTGCTGGCAGGCAGTGTTAGTGTTGCTGCTGGCAGGCAGTGTTAGTGTTGCTCCTGGCAGGCAGTGTTAGTGTTGCTGCTGGCAGGCAGTGTTAGTGTTGCTGCTGGCAGGCAGTGTTAGCGTTGCTGCTGGCAGGCAGTGTTAGTGTTGCTGCTGGCAGGCAGTGTTAGTGTTGCTGCTGGCAAGCAGTGTTAGTGTTGCTGCTGGCAGGCAGTGTTAGTGTTGCTGCTGGCAGGCAGTGTTATTGTTGCTCCTGGCAGGCAGTGTTAGTGTTGCATCTTGCAGGCAGTGTTAGTGTTGCTGCTGGCAGTGTTAGTGTTGCAGCTTGCAGGCAGTGTTAGTGTTGCTGGTGTTGCAGCTGGCAGGCAGTGTTAGTGTTGCTGCTGGCAGGCAGTGTTAGTGCTACTGGTGTTGCAGTTGGCAGTGTTAGTGTTGCTGGTGTTGCAGCTGGCAGTGTTAGTGTTGCTGGTGTTGCAGCTGGCAGTGTTAGTGTTGCTGGTGTTGCAGCTAGGTTCCGTCATGTGTGAGAGTGATTGTGCTATATACTCACTATGGTTGTGTTATTCAATAAAGTTAAGTACACCTGCAGTGTGTCTACACTAGTGTACGTTAGACTGTGTCATCACAGCAGTGACTACACTAGTGTAAGTTAGACTGTGTCATCACAACAGTGACTACACTAGTGTATGTAAGTTAATCGATAGTAGGAAGAAGAATTGTCCCTCTTGATGACGTCCTTGATTTTCTTAGAGAGAAGGCCCACGAAGGGTTTCTTCATCTCCCTATACCTACTGATGTCTTTCTTGATCTTATCCGCCTCTGTGTGGACTCTAATTCGTTTTCCTTCCAAGGGAAATATTCTCAAACCTTCGGTGTCGCTATGGGCTCTCCTCTCTCTCCTGTCCTTGCTAATCTTTACATGGAATACTTCGAGACTGTTCTTCTTCCTACTATCGATGTGCGACCTTCACTCTAGCCCCGCTATGTGGATGATATCTTTGCTCTATGGCCTTATAACTTTTGTCTCTTCCAACCATTTCTTGATGCTCTTAATAATCTTGGCCCTTCCATTATGTTTAATGCTGAATGGGAATGTGATTCCTTGCTTCCTTTTCTTGATGTTCATGTCCACCGTTCAGATACAGGTTTTGCCTTTTCCGTCTACCGCAAACCTATGCACAGTGGCATGTACATTCACTACTTTTCTTATCATACTTCCTCTGTCAAGAAAAGTGTTCTTATCTCCCTCTTTCTCCGTGCCTCCCTCCCTCTTTCTCGCCCCCATCTTATTCCTTATCCTCATATCAGACATAAACAGAGATATACACCACAGCACCGTATCATCCTTTGCGGATGATACTAGGATCTGCATGAGGCTGTCATCTGCTGAGGATGCGGTTAACCTCCAAGAAGATATAAACAAAGTTTTCCAGTGGGCAACGGTAAACAATATGATGTTCAATGAGGACAAATTCCAACTACTCCGTTATGGAAAACTGGAGGAGATAATAACTAGAACAGAGTATACTACTGACTCCGGCCATACAATAGAACGGAAAAATAATGTAAGGGACCTGGGAGTAGTAATGTCTGAGGATCTCACTTTCAAGGATCACAACAGTGCCACGATCGCACGTGCAAAGAAAATGATAGGATGGATAATGAGAACTTTCAAAACGAGAGATGCCAAGCCCATGATGATCCTTTTCAAATCACTTGTTCTCTCTAGGCTGGAATACTGCTGTACATTAACATCTCCATACAAAGCAGGTGAAATCGCAGATCTAGAGAGTGTACAGAGATCCTTTACTGCACGTATAAGTTCTGTCAAGCACCTTAACTACTGGGAACGCTTGGAAGCACTTGACTTGTACTCGTTGGAACTCAGGAGGGAGAGATATATCATAATCTACACTTGGAAAATCTTGGAAGGAATGGTCCCAAATCTGCACACAGAAATCACTCCCTACGAAAGTAAAAGACTGGGCAGGCGATGCAAAATGCCCCCAATAAAAAGTAGGGGCGCCATTGGTACACTAAGAGAAAACACCATAAGTGTCCGGGGCCCAAAACTGTTCAACAGCCTCCCATCAAGCATTAGGGGAATTGCCAATAAACCCCTGGCTGCCTTCAAGAGAGAGCTGGACAGATACCTAAAGTCAGTGCCGGATCAGCCGGGCTGTGGCTCGTACGTCGGACTGCGTGCGGCCAGCAGTAACAGCCTAGTTGATTAGGCCCTGATCCATCGGGAGGCCTGGTCATGGACCGGGCCGCGGGGGCGTTGATCCCCGGAATAACCTCCAGGTAACCTGCTCTCCGCATATGTGATCCTCAGTTCCTTCAATCAGAAATTTCCACTCTTCATAATTCATTTTCCCGTCATGGCTACCCTTCCCATTTCTTAGACTCTGTCTTCTCACGTGCTAAACGTAATTTCTTCTCTCCCAAACTCTTTACTCCTGGGAACTCTTCTGTCCTCTGCCTTCCCTACATTTCCGGTCTTTCTAATCTCAACAACTCTCTCCGTTCCTTAGACATCAAACTTAGTTTCCGCCAGACTAACCCTCTTCGCTCTAGTCTCGTTCATACCTCTCCTCCCTCTAACAGATGTTCCTGGTCTCTACTCTATTTCTTGTTCCTCCTGTCCTCTTCAATACTTTGCAAAAACTGGCCGATCTCTTTCTGACAGACTTAGGGAGCAAAAAAATAGTGTTAGGCTTGCCGATACTAACAATTCTCTTTTCTGTCACATCAGAGATCACAACCATCCTATTGACTGGTCTTCTTCTAAAACTGTCTTCCCTACTTCCAACTTCAACAGTCGCCGTCTAGTTGAATCCTCTCTAATACACAACTTTCCTTGTATGAATCTTAGTCCTGGCTTCGTCTCTGTAGATGCCTTCCTCTCCCACTACATTGTAAAATGCTCCAAACTTCAGAGCACCCGTGACTTAACCTGATTCCTCATTTTTCTTCTCCCTCTTCCCCTTTCCTCTTTCCTTTTTCTCCTTTGGGTTGTCTTCTGCCTTGTGTATTTGTTCCTTCATTTTTATTCCCCCCCCCCTCCCTCTGTGTTTTTGCTCTTACCCTCTGTGGGCACCTAGCTCCCTTGCAGTGCTCCTCTTTCTTAGTATTTGACTGGCTCCTCCTCCTTACTACCTCCCCCACTACTACTACCTTATACCTCCACTACTACTACCACCTCTTGCCTATACATACCCCTCCCTCCCTCATTTTCGTTAATGTGACTTTGTAAATGGTCCAAGTCGGACCGAAACGTCGTCGTAAGCTCCTCTCTTCTATGTGCGGGTTATTTCTGTACCTTGTGTTAACACTCAGAGGTAAACTGTATTGTTACCTTGTGTTAACACTCAGAGGTAAACATTGTCTTGTTACCTTGTGTTAACACCCAGAGGTAAACAATGTCTTGTTACCTTGTGTTAACACTCAGAGGTAAACAATGTCTTGTTACCTTGTGTTAACACTCAGAGGTAGACAATATCTTGTTACCTTGTGTTAACACCCAGAGGTAAACAATGTCTTGTTACCTTGTGTTAACACCCAGAGGTAAACAATGTCTTGTTACCTTGTGTTAACACCCAGAGGTAAACAATGTCTTGTTACCTTGTGTTAACACCCAGAGGTAGACAATGTCTTGTTACCTTGTGTTAACACCCAGAGGTAAACAATGTCTTGTTACCTTGTGTTAACACTCAGAGGTAAACAATGTCGTGTTACCTTTTGTTAACACCCAGAGGTAGACAATGTCTTGTTACCTTGTGTTAACACTCAGAGGTAGACAATGTCTTGTTACCTTGTGTTAACGCTCAGATGTAAACAATGTCTTGTTACCTTGTGTTAACACTCAGAGGTAGACAATGTCTTGTTACCTTGTGTTAACACTCAGGGGTAGACAATGTCTTGTTACCTTGTGTTAACACCCAGAGGTAAACAATGTCTTGTTACCTCACAGAGGTAGACAATGTCTTGTTACCTTGTGTTAACACCCAGAGGTAGACAATGTCTTGTTACCTTGTGTTAACACCCAGAGGTAGACAATGTCTTGTTACCTTGTGTTAACACCCAGAGGTAGACAATGTCTTGTTACCTTGTGTTAACACCCAGAGGTAGACAATGTCTTGTTACCTTGTGTTAACACTCAGAGGTAGACAATGTCTTGTTACCTTGTGTTAACACTCAGAGGTAGACAATGTCTTGTTACCTTGTGTTAACACCCAGAGGTAGACAATGTCTTGTTACCTTGTGTTAACACCCAGAGGTAGACAATGTCTTGTTACCTTGTGTTAACACCCAGAGGTAGACAATGTCTTGTTACCTTGTGTTAACACCCAGAGGTAGACAATGTCTTGTTACCTTGTGTTAACACTCAGAGGTAGACAATGTCTTGTTACCTTGTGTTAACACTCAGAGGTAGACAATGTCTTGTTACCTTGTGTTAACGCTCAGAGGTAAACAATGTCTTGTTACCTTGTGTTAACACCCAGAGGTACACAATGTCTTGTTACCTTGTGTTAACACTCAGAGGTAGACAATGTCTTGTTACCTTGTGTTAACACTCAGAGGTAGACAGTCTTGTTACCTTGTGTTAACACTCAGAGGTAGACAATGTCTTGTTACCTTGTGTTAACACTCAGAGGTTGACAATGTCTTGTTACCTTGTGTTAACACTCAGAGGTAGACAATGTCTTGTTACCTTGTGTTAACACCCAGAGGTAGACAATGTCTTGTTACCTTGTGTTAACACTCAGAGGTAGACAATGTCTTGTTACCTTGTGTTAACACCCAGAGGTAGACAATGTCTTGTTACCTTGTGTTAACACCCAGAGGTAGACAATGTCTTGTTACCTTGTGTTAACACTCAGAGGTAGACAATGTCTTGTTACCTTGTGTTAACGCTCAGAGGTAAACAATGTCTTGTTACCTTGTGTTAACACCCAGAGGTAGACAATGTCTTGTTACCTTGTGTTAACACTCAGAGGTAGACAATGTCTTGTTACCTTGTGTTAACACTCAGAGGTAGACAGTCTTGTTACCTTGTGTTAACACTCAGAGGTAGACAATGTCTTGTTACCTTGTGTTAACACTCAGAGGTAGACAATGTCTTGTTACCTTGTGTTAACACCCAGAGGTAGACAATGTCTTGTTACCTTGTGTTAACACTCAGAGGTAGACAATGTCTTGTTACCTTGTGTTAACACCCAGAGGTAGACAATGTCTTGTTACCTTGTGTTAACACCCAGAGGTAGACAATGTCTTGTTACCTTGTGTTAACACTCAGAGGTAGACAATGTCTTGTTACCTTGTGTTAACACTCAGAGGTAGACAATGTCTTGTTACCTTGTGTTAACACCCAGAGGTAGACAATGTCTTGTTACCTTGTGTTAACACTCAGAGGTAGACAATGTCTTGTTACCTTGTGTTAACACCCAGAGGTAGACAATGTCTTGTTACCTTGTGTTAACACCCAGAGGTAGACAATGTCTTGTTACCTTGTGTTAACACCCAGAGGTAGACAATGTCTTGTTACCTTGTGTTAACACTCAGAGGTAGACAATGTCTTGTTACCTTGTGTTAACACCCAGAGGTAGACAATGTCTTGTTACCTTGTGTTAACACTCAGAGGTAGACAATGTCTTGTTACCTTGTGTTAACACTCAGAGGTAGACAATGTCTTGTTACCTTGTGTTAACACTCAGAGGTAGACAATGTCTTGTTACCTTGTGTTAACACCCAGAGGTAGACAATGTCTTGTTACCTTGTGTTAACACTCAGAGGTAGACAATGTCTTGTTACCTTGTGTTAACACTCAGAGGTAGACAATGTCTTGTTACCTTGTGTTAACACCCAGAGGTAGACAATGTCTTGTTACCTTGTGTTAACACTCAGAGGTAGACAATGTCTTGTTACCTTGTGTTAACACTCAGAGGTAGACATTGTCTTGATGTTAAGTTGTGTAAGTTATCATGTGTTTGTGAAATAATTAGAGAATGGGTTAAAAATTTTTAATGTTCCTTTGTGTGTTTATAACATGTTTGTGGCCTCAAGACCATACCTTACCTTTGATAAGTTTCGAGAGTCTTACTACTCTCGGAGCCCGACCATGGGCCTGGCTTGTCTGGTGCTGATGGCCATTGCTGAAGATTTGTTTGATTCGTCAGTGAAAAACTTGTATTTGTGGTCACGGTGGTGGCCCATGCTAACCTCCTTATGGTGTATAAATATGCCCAGTTGGATTGCCTAAGCCAGCTGGTCTAGTGGCTTACGCACTGGCCTGGAGTTTTACGACTCAACTTTACACGAGTTCTAACCACACCCGTACCGTGGTTTATGTATACTAAGCTTACATAAAGGTGGTCGCTCATATTTAGAGAGAAGCTTTGATTTGTTTTGGACTGTGTAGGTTCCAATTTGCTTTTTTTTTTTTTTAAGAAATTGGAAGAATTTAAATACTGCTTTTCATGCAATGATTTCTAATTGTCGCATCTGATTATCTTCAAGCGTTCCAAGCTGATAACTTGATAGCGCAGCGTCTGTGAAGCTTGAAGCTTAATGTGCTTATGTGTATTTTACGATAGTGGTCTCTTTGAAAGGTTTGAACTGGATTTGGTCTGTGTGTGTCTCAACATTTTAGTTGAAGAAATTTCCACGTGATGACTTGTGAACGCTCCTTCTGATTCCCTTCAAATCTTCAGCACTAACATTCAACTGCATTGTCATCTCTTACCGCACTCTGCACTATTCTAATCGTGTGCATTTAGGAACAGGGGCCTAGAGTTGTGCAATACAGAGATCCCTTCCTCGGATCACACAGCAACCGAAATACATCTAATTATTATTATTATTATTATTATTATTATTATTATTATTATTATTATTATTATTCCTGGAGAAGCGCCAAACCATTAGGGAAATGTGAGTCAGCCAGGTTTGATTCGAGGAAGAGAAGGGTAGCTGAGATTTCTTGGTTCAGGAGCATCAGGACACCACCACCCTCTCTTGAAGTGAACGGCGGAAGACAAAGTAACGGTAAGAGAGGAAGTGACAGTGGTAGCCTGTATATACATTGTGACGGTGTATATACATTGTGACTGTGTATATACATTGTGACGGTGTATATACATTGTGACGGTGTATATACATTGTGACGGTGTATATACATTGTGACTGTATATACATTGTGACGGTGTGTATACATTGTGACGGTGTATATACATTGTGACGGTGTATATACACTGTGAAGGTGTATATACACTGTGACGGTGTATATACATTGTGACGGTGTATATGCATTGTGACGGTGTATATACATTGTGACGGTGTATATACACTGACGGTGTATATACACTGTGACGGTGTATATACATTGTGATGATGTATATACACTGTGACGGTGTATATACATTGTGACGGTGTATATACATTGTGACGGTGTATATACATTGTGACAGTGTATATACATTGTGACGGTGTATATACACTGTGAAGGTGTATATACACTGTGACGGTGTATATACATTGTGACGGTGTATATGCATTGTGACGGTGTATATACATTGTGACGGTGTATATACATTGTGACTGTGTATATACATTGTGACGCTGTATATACATTGTGACGGTGTATATACATTGTGACTGTATATACATTGTGACGGTGTGTATACATTGTGACGGTGTATATACATTGTGACGGTGTATATACACTGTGAAGGTGTATATACACTGTGACGGTGTATATACATTGTGACGGTGTATATACATTGTGACGGTGTATATACACTGTGAAGGTGTATATACACTGTGAAGGTGTATATACATTGGGATGGTGTATATGCATTGTGACGGTGTATATACACTGACGGTGTATATACATTGTGACGGTGTATATACATTGGGATGGTGTATATGCATTGTGACGGTGTATATACACTGTGGGTGTGTATATACACTGTGGCTGTGTATAAACACTGTGGCTGTGTATATACACTGTGGTTGTGTATATGCACTGTGGGAGTGTATATACATGGGTGTATATACACTGGGTGTGTATATACACTGTGGCTGTGTATATACACTGTGGGGTTGTATATACTTTGTGGGGGTGTATATACACAGTGGCTATGTTTATATACACAGTGGCTATGTATATATACACAGCCACTGTGTGTATATATACACAGTGGCTATGTATATATACACAGCCACTGTGTGTATATACCCCCACGGTGTATATACACCCCTACAGTGTATATACACAGCCACATATATGTACATAGTAGCTGTGTATATATACACACAGTAGCTGTGTATAGACAAAATACGTATATATAAATATATATATATACATATATATATATATATATATATATATATATATATATATATATATATATATATATATATATATATATATATATATATATATATATATATATAAGGAATTCGCGAGAACAGGCGAAATATACACAAACACTGATCTCTGGCTGAAGGAGACTCGAACCTACGAACCTTAGGACAAGGTAGGCAGTGCTTTACCAATCTACCCACACTGGACAATACCTTGGCGTGTAGCTTGCGCTACACGTTTTGATCCAAGGCAGCCAGCTTTCAGGGAGAAGGCTTGCAGCTTTTCATCTCATCCCCTGCATGCATCAGCCTTACTAGAGATTTGAACAATGCAAGGAATTCGCGAGAGCAGGCGAAATATACACAAAATATACACAAGCAAGCTACACGCCAAGGTATTGTCCAGTGTGGGTAGATTGGTAAAGCACTGCGTACCTTGTCCTAAGGTTCGTAGGTTCAAGTCTCCTTCAGCCAGAGATCAGCGTTTGTGTATATTTCGCCTGCTCTCGCGAATTCCTTGCATTGTTCAAATCTCTAGTAAGGCTGATGCATGCAGGGGATGAGATGAAAAGCTGTAAGCCTTCTCCCTGAAAGCTGGCTGCCTTGGATCAAAACGTGTAGCGCAAGCTACACGCCAAGGTATTGTCCAGTGTGGGTAGATTGGTAAAGCACTGCATACCTTGTCCTAAGGTTCGAGTCTCCTTCAGCCAGAGATCAGTGTTTATATATATATATATATATATATATATATATATATATATATATATATATATATATATATATATTATTTGACAATATGAATATTTCCTTTGGTTTATATAAATTAGATCCATTTATAATTAATAGAATTTGGGAAGAATTTAATGATACACTGGACAAATAATTTTTTAATTTTCTTGGGTAGAATAGCTTGGGAATGAGTTGTGCAAAGGACCTATCCAAGTTGGCTCGCCGCGCGTCACGTGTTTAACCGTTGTGGGATCTGATAGTGAGGTGCTGGCCGGACCCCTTATATAGCTTCCTTGGATGCTTCACTTTCATAGTTCCTTGATAATGTGAGTAGTCACGAAAGCGCTTGGAATTTCTCTATTCTTTGAGTGGTTGTTTTGCATATATATATATATATATATATATATATATATATATATATATATATATATATATATATATATATATATATATATATATATATTAATATAATATGGGGTCCACCTCTGGTGTAAATTGTGGGACCCATAGCCTCGGAGAAGTGTATAAAAAGGCTTCAGGGAAGAAATATATATATATATGGGTCGGATACGAAAAGTAGGTCATAATACGTGTGTATGCACCTGGAGAAATGAGGAGTGTAGAGGAGAGAGAGATTTTGGGAGATGTTAAGTGTGTAGGAACTTTTGAACCAAGTGAGAGAGTAATTGTGGTAGGGGACCTAAATGCTAAAGTAGGAGAATTATTCAGAGAATGTGTGGTAGGTAAGTTTGAGGTGCCAGGTATAAATGATAATGCAGGCCCTTTGATTGAACTTTGTATAGAAAGGGGTTTGGTTATAGTTAATAAATAAATAAATATACAAGATATGATTTAGTGCATAATGACAGTAATTTGTTGGATTACGTATTGGTAGATAAAAGACTGTTGAGTAGACTTCAGGATGTACATGTTTATAGAGGGGAAATGGAAAATGGAATCAGCAGGTAAGAGAAAGATGAAGGTTTATAAACTAAAGGAGGAGGAAGTTAGGATAAAATATAAAGAACTATTGGAGGATTGATGGTTTAGTGAGAGTATAGGCAATGGGGTCGAAGATGTAAGGGGTAGGTTTAAGAATATAGTGTTAGAGTGTTCAGCAGAAGTTTGTGGTTACAGGAAAGTGGGTGCGGGAGGGAAGAGGAGCGATTAGTGGAATGTTGTAAAGAGAGTAGTAAGGGAGAAAAAGTTATCATTTGAGAGGTTTTTATAAAGTAAAAGTGATGCCAGGAGGGAGGAGTATATGGAGAGAAAAAAGAGAGGTTAAGAGAGTGGTGAAACAATGTAAAACGAGAGCAAATGAGAGAGTTGGTGAGATGTTATCAACAAATTTTGTTGAAAAGAAAGTTTTAAAGTGAGATTAATAAGTTGAGAAAGCCTAGGGAAAGAATGGATTTGTTAAAAATAGGAGAGGAGAGTTATTAAATGGTGATTTACAGGTATCGGGAAGATGGAGGGACTATTTTGAGGAATTGTTAAGTGTTCATGAAGATAGGGAAGCTGTGATTTTGTATATAGGGCAAGGAGGAATAACATCTTGTAGGAGTGAGGAAGAACCAGTTGTGAGTGTGGGGGAAGTTCGTGAGGCAGTAGGTAAAATGAAAGGGGGTAAAGCAGCTGTGATTGATGGGATAAAGACAGAAATGTTAAAAAAGCAGGTGAGGTATATAGTTTTGGAATGGTTGGTGTTATTATTTAATAAACGTATGGAAGAGGGTAAGGTACCTAGGGATTGGCAGAGAGTGTGCGTAGTTCCTTTGTATAAAGGCAAAGGGGACAAAAGAGGGTGCAAAAATTATAGGGAAATGAGTCTGTTGAGTATACCTAGTAAAGTGTATGGTAGAGTTCTTATTGAAAGAATTAAGAGTAAGATGGAAAGTAGGATAGCAGATGAACAAGGAGGCTTTAGGAAAGGTAGGGGGTGTGTGGACCAGGTGTTTACAGTGAAACATATAAGTGAACAGTATTTAGATAAGGGTAAAGAGGTTTTTATGGCATTTGTGGATTTGGAAAAGGCGTATGACAGGGTGGATAGGGGGGCAATGTGGCAGATGTTGCAAATGTATGGAATAGGTAGGTTACTGAAAGCGGTGAAGAGTTTTTACGAGGATAGTGAGGCTCAGGTTAGAGTATGTAGGAGAGAGGGAGACTAATCCCCAGTAAAAGTAGGCCTTAGACAAGGATGTGTGATGTCACCATGGTTCAATATATTTATAAAGATGGGGTTGTAAGAGAAGTGAATGCTCGGGTGTTGGCAAGAGGTGTGGGGTTAAAAGATGAAGAATCTAACTCGAAATGGGAGTTGTCACAGTTGCTCTTTCTTGATGACACTGTGCTTTTGGGAGATTCTGAAGAGAAGCTGCAGAGGTTGGTTGATGAGTTTGGTAGGGTATGTAAAAGAAGAAAATTAAAAGTGAATATAGGAAAGAGTACGGTGATGATGAAATTATGTAGCGAAACATTGGATATCCTATTGGAGGGAGAGAGTATGGAGGTGAATGTATTCAGATATTTAGGAGTGGACGCGTCAGCAGATGGGTCTATGAAGGATGAGGTGAATCATAGAATTGACGAAGGAAAAAAAGGTGAGTGGTGCACTGAGGAGTCTGTGGAGACAAAGAACTTTGTCCATGGAAACAGAGAGAGGAATGTATGAGAGTATAGTTATACCACCACTCTTATATGGGTGTAAAGCATAGGTGGTGAATGTTACAACAAGGAGAAGGCTGGAGGCAGTGGAGATGTCATGTTTGAGGGCAATGTGTGCTGTGAATATAAGGCAGAGAATTCGTAGTTTGGAAATTAGGAGGTGGTGCGGGATTACCAAAATTATTATCCAGAGGGCTGAGGGGGTTCAGACATGTAGAGAGAATGGAACAAAATAGAATTACTTCGAGAGTGCATAAATCTGCAGTGGAGGGAAGGCAGGGTAGGGCTCGGCCTAGGAATGGTTGGATGGAGGGGGTAAAGGAGGTTTTGTGTGAGAGGGGCTTAGACTTTCAGGAAGCATGCGTGAGCATGTTAGGAGCGAATGGAGACAAATGGTTTTTAGGACTTGATGTGCTGTTGGAGTGTGAGCACGGTAACATTTATGAATAGATTCAGGAAAACGTTCAGGCCGGACTTGAGTCCTGGAGATGGGAAGTACAGTGCCTGCACTCTGAAGGAGGTGTTAATGTTGCAGTTTTATAACTGTAGTGTAAGCATGCCTCTGTCAAGACAGTTATGGAGCGAATGATGGTGAAAAATTTTCTTTTTTAGGCCACCCTGCCTTGGTGGGAGACGGCCGATGTGTTAATAAAAATGAAAGATATATATATTAGCTGGGCGCCAATGTGTTGTAGAACACTGCGTATCTTGTTCCAAGGTTTGTAGGTTCGAGTCTCCGTCGACCTGAGATTAGTGTTTGTGAATATTTCGCCTTTCTGCGAATTCTAAACATACACACCAAGATTAATATACTACACTGTCAGTATAACTCTTACTTACATTCCAGGGAGTACAGTTCAGTTCGAGGGACTTAATCATTCCCAATAATTCAGGTGCTTGACCAAATTTACACGAGCACTGAAGGTTCTCTGTACATTCTCCAGTTCTGCAAATTCGTTTGCCTTTAAAGGAGCTTGTAGTGTGCAGCATTATTGCAGTCTAGAGAGGCGCAAGTGACTAAAGATTATCATTATTTGTTAGACATCTCTTGTTTTGAAGGTTCTTTTTATCCAGCCTTTCATTTCCTTAGGTTTGGGAGAACAAGAATTTTTGTGATCTTGACTTATGAAGTTGTGATAACATGATTGTAAATAAACCAGGGACCAGGTGGAATTTTGCCACTTACCATGGGTTCAAACCACACCGGTTCCGTGGATTGTTGTCATTCAAGAACTGGCCTTGTTACTTATGTCACTGACATTACTTTTTCGCTCTATACACCGTTCCTGTTTTTAATTATTCAATTCTCGCTAAACATCATATTATTATCAGTGGCCCACTAGACGCCTTGGTTTACATCCATTTGGAGATTTATTGTGTTCTCAATTGTGTGTGTGAATGTAGGATATGAGAAAGAGAATTGTGGCGAGTACTGCGTCTTGAAAAACACAGATTTTGACTGTGGTAGCCCCCGACCACACTCGTGAAAATCTGTATTTATCACGAATTACCAAAAAAATCTATATTACCTACCTTAAATATTCAATGAAGATGACGTCATCTCACAGTCATTAAAAACCACTGACATAGCCACCCTTGACAAAGGTGGCAGGAAAGCAGTCACAAAAACTACGGTGACAATCACACAAACTACAGACCGATAGCACTATCAACCCACTTTATCAAAATCCTTAAAAATGTTTTTAAATAAGAAGATTGTTAATCACATGGACTCACGCTAATTGCACATCCCAGAGCAAGATGGGTTTAGAGCAGGACGCACCAGGAGTAACTGCGGTACTGGCAGACAGAAAATGTGTTCATGAAGAATTCATTCATATTGTCAACCTTTTGTTAATGAACTCAAGAGTCATATTGAGACTTCTGTATTTCACTCATTTCTTTCCTATCATCATTGTAACTTTCAGCTTGTTTGATCAGAGGCCAGATACTGAATGTGGTTTTTGACTTGGATTTTGAATATGATGAGAAGTATTTTGTATTTCTTTCAATTTATGTTCACTTTGTTGTTTCTCTAGCCTGTGTTTCTTTCTGCACTGCAGACAGTCTAGCACCCTTTAGGAGCTCTATGATTCTTTGTCTTCGTCTGTATAGGGAGCGTCTCTCTCTCTCTCGCTCTCTCTCTCTTTTTTTTTTTTTTTTTTTTTTTACACAGGGTTTGACAAAGTTAAGGATCCCTAGCTTTATTGACAGCTATATTACAGGTTAAGGATTCCTAACTTTATTGGCAAGCTAAGAGCTGTTACCTACATCAGCTCATTTGAAAGCATTTTTATTGTTATGAGACATACAAGTACGGAACAGGATGAAGTTGGAGCCATCTGTGGGCCAGCATTTTCATTTGATCAACTGACTTTATCTCGTTGACATCATTATGCTGTACGAATGTGTTCCATACTCGAGTCATCCTGGGTATGTATGATCTCAGATGGAGTGATGTTCTGGAGAAGGGTACAGCCAGAGTGAAGTTGCTGCTTTCTGCCCGTCTTGTGGCATAAAAGCTTGTTTCACGCTGTCCTCGAAGTGGATCCAAGTGTGGTATTTTGACAATATTGGCCTTGTACATAACAGTAAGGCCACCCACATCCCTCCTATGTTGAAGGCTCTGCTGAAATGACAGATCTATCCAGGATGGGTCCAGACGAGAGATGAGACGTCTTGCTCTGTTCTCTACTCTGTCAAGCAGTCGCAGATGAGAGGGGGGGGGGGGCAGGCGAACCAAGAAAGTGGATCATACTCAAGGTGTGAGCGTACTTGTGCCTCGTACAGGATCTTGCAACCCCTACTGTCAAGCAGATGCGAGATACGGCGAAGTGCTGTAAGCTTCCTGGCTGCCTTGTTTGCAAGATTTACAACATGGTTCTTCATGGTTAGTTTGGAGTCAAATTTCACCCCAAGGATATCAACTTCTTCTCCAGGTGCCAACATCCTCCCATTCATCCTTACTACTGCACCAGCATTACCATCATGGTGCCTCTCTCTCTTTTCACACAGGGTTTGACAAGGTTAGGTTAAGGATCCCTAGCTTTATTGACAAGCTATTAACAAGTTAAGGATTCCTAACTTTATTGACTAGCTAAGAGCTGTTACCTACATCAGCTCATTTGAGACATACAAGTAGGGAACAGGATGAAGTTGGACCCATTTGTGGACCAGCATTTTCATCTGATCAGCTGACTTTATCTCGTTGACATCATAATGCTGTACGAATGTGTTCCATACTCGAGTCATCCTGGGGATAAATGATCTCAGATGAAGTGATGTTCTGGAGAAGGGTACAGCCAAAGTGAAGTTGCTGCTGACTGCCCGTCTTGTGGTATAGAAGCTTGCTTCACGCTGTCCTCGAAGTGGATATCTCTCTCTCTCTCTCTCTCTCTCTCTCTCTCTCTCTCTCTCTCTCTCTCTCACTAGGATATATCTTATCTTTTGTTTTCTCAGTGGTATATGCTTTGAGCATACTTGTAGGGCCACAGAGTTGATCCTCTCAACATATTGGCTCAGATCCGTCTTATTCAACATATTGTTCCGGCATGTTCCATTAAGGATATGATTTATTTGATCCCAGTTAATGTTCTTATTGTTAAAGTTGAATTTATTAAAAATCAGTCACATGACTGTTTTGCTGGTCTGAACTTCGACTAGGTTGTGGTCTGAGTTTTACTGTCTTCCGCACTATTACATTTCGTACCGGATCATTATTTTTCGTGAGTATAAGATGAAGGGTATTTTCTAGTCTTGTCGGTTCCGCTATTTGCTGACTTCAGGCGAATATTTTACAGACTTAATAGATCATTTGTGTGAGACTGCTTATCTAAACTAACTGCTGAAATTCTCTCCGCAATTGCTGTATTTACTACACTCTTCCATTTTAGATGTTTTTAAGTTGAAATCACCTAGCAACGGAATATTTGGGTCAGGCTTGACATATCCAGACAGGACTCTATTTTCAATAGCTGGTCTTTAAACTGCTGGGAAGTTGCATCTGATTGTTTATATACAAATACAATAACTGCCATCTGGAAAAGACCCGGGGCGGGACGTGTACCGGCGAATCATTCCAGTTCAACTACAATAACTAGATTATTTGTACTGTTAAATAATTCGGTGCATATAAACGACTCTTAAAGACACGGACAAATCTTACCCTCTCCCCTTCTGTCGTTGCCTGTTTTTTTTCCGGTCTTATATAAGTAAATAGAACCCCGTAAGGGAAATGATAGGCTGGATAGCTAGAACCTTCAAGACAAGAGATCGTGGCTCGTATGTTGGACTGCGTGCGGCCAGCAGTAACAACCTAGTTGATCAGGCCCTGATCCATCGGGAGGCCTGGTCATGGACCGGGCCGCGGGGGCGTTGATCCCCGGAATAACCTCCAGGTAACCTGTTGGCTCCAGGCTGGAATACTGCTGTAGCAGTCTCGCTTCCCCTTCAAGGCAGGCAAAATTGCTGGGATAGAAAACATACACAGAAATTTCACTTCGCGTATAGGTTTAATCAAGCATCTGAACTACAGAGAATGCTTCAAGTACCTTTAACTGAATTTCTTGAAACATAGGCGAGAAAGATGCATTATAATCTGAACCTGAAAAATCCTGCAGGGACTGATACCACATCTGAACACCCAGATCACTCTGTATGACAACAAGAGACTTGGCAGATGGTACAAGGTACGTCCAGGGAAATTACTAACAAACCTCTGACTGTCATCAAGATGGAACTTGACAAGTTCCTCAGATCATTTCCTCATCAGCCGGGCTATGGGTCGTACGTTAGACTACGTACGACCAGCAGTGACATCCTGGTTAATCAGGCCTTAATCCACCAGGAAAGCTGGTCTGCGACCGTTTGGTCAGGATGATTATCTTCACTCACCGTCTGTATGCAAGAACGTGTCTAGACTCATTCCTCTAGGCGGGATGCCTCTCATACTTCCTGCTGCCTCTTATGCTTCCTGCTTCCTCTTATACTTCCTGCTGCCTCTCATACTTCCTGCTGCCTCCCATACTTCCTGCTGCCTCTCATACTTCCTGCTGCCTCTCATACCTGCTGCTGCCTTTCACACCTGCTGCTGCTACTCACTCTTGCTGTTGCCTCTCATACTTCCTGCTGCCCCTCATACTTCCTGCTGCCTCTTATGCTTCCTGCTGCCTCTTATGCTTCCTGCTGCCTCTCATACTTCCTGCTGCCTCTCATACTTCCTGCTGCCTCTCATACTTCCTGCCGCCTCTCATACCTGCTGCTGCCACTCACACCTGCTGCTGCTACTCACTCTTGCTGTTGCCTCTCATGCTTCCTGCTGCCTCTCATACTTCCTGCTGCCTCTCATACTTCCTGCTGCCTCTCATGCTTCCTGCTGCCTCTTATATTTCCTGCTGCCTCTCATACTTCCTGCTGCCTCTCATACTTCCTGCTGCCTCTTATGCTTCCTGCTGCCTCTCATACTTCCTGCTGCCTCTCATACTTCCTGCTGCCTCTTATGCTTCCTGCTGCCTCTCATACTTCCTGCTGCCTCTCATACTTCCTGCTGCCTCTCATACTTCCTGCTGCCTCTCATACTTCCTGCTGCCTCTCATACTTCCTGCTGCCTCTCATACTTCCTGCTGCCTCTCATACTTCCTGCTGCCTCTCATACCTGCTACTGCCTCTCATACCTGCTGCTGCCACTCACACCTGCTGCTGCTACTCACTCTTGCTGTTGCCTCTCACACTTGCTGCTGCCTCTCATAATTCCTGCTGCTTCTCATAACTACTGCAGCCACTCACAGTTGCTGCTGCCTCACACACTTGCTGCTGCCTCTCACACTTGCTGCTGCTTCTCATACCTGCTGCTGCCTCTCGTACTTGCTGCTGCCTCTCGTACTTGCTGCTGCCTCTCACACGAGAAACATCCTCACTCTCCCCCCACTCTTCAACTTTCTGTTTAAAATGCATAATGAGGTTTCAGTTCTTTACGTAACAGCTTCCAAGAGAAATGTTAAGATGTTCACTTACCTGAACCTAAATGATTACTGGAGGATGTTTTCGGGCGGTCAGCGCCCCCGAGGCCCAGTGTCAGACCAGGCTTCCTGGTGAAACAAGACATGATCAACCAGACTGTTCCCTGAGGCTATGAGTTCTTATAATGAAAAGTGGATGAAGTGCTGTGTATTCTGATGCCGAGTTTGCAGATTTGAATCGCGATGCGGATTGAGAGATAGTGTTTGTAAATAATTTTGCCTGTCTGCGAATTGTTAAGTATTTAAAAATCTCTTCCGTAGTTCGCTGCGTGTGGCAGAATTTGGTGAAATAATTGCACAAGCCTGGTGCTCCTATGTATGTGGGAGTGACCGTCGAACCTTGGCTGGGCACCCATACTTATCTGGAGTCTGGCAGTGTTGTACTGCGTACGCTGATGCCAAGATATATATATATATATATATATATATATATATATATATATATATATATATATATATATATATATATATATATATATATATATATATATATATATATATATATATATATATATATATATATATATATATATATATATATATATATATATATATATATGCAAAGAATTCGCGAGAGCATGCGAAATATACACAAACACTGATCTCTGGCTGAAGGAGACTCGAACCTACGAACCTTAGGACAAGGTACGCAGTGCTTTACCAATCTACCCACACTGGACCAATACCTTGGCGTGTAGCATGAGCTACACGTTTGATCCAAGGCAGCCAACTTTCAGGGAGAAGACTTACGTGTAGCTCATGCTACACGCCAAGGTATTGGTCCAGTGTGGGTAGATTGGTAAAGCACTGCGTACCTTGTCCTAAGGTTCGTAGGTTCGAGTCTCCTTCAGCCAGAGATCAGTGTTTGTATATATATATATATATATATATATATATATATATATATATATATATATATAATTAATGTGTGTGTGTGTGTGTGTGTGTGTAGTAGCAAAAGACTGTTATTCTATTTAATGGGAATGTTTATAGAGAGGGGAATGGGGGGTTGTAATGGGGAATGCACTGGGACTTATTTTGGTCAATGTTTTCCTTGTTCATCATGAGGTCGATGGGTGAATACTATTGTTATATTGACGATACCTTTCTAATATGTAAATAACTGGACCACATACCATTGTTCTTAATTCTGAATTTTCATCTGACCTTCTTGTGACCCATAATGACAACAGTGTTAGTGACAACAGTGTTAATGACAGCAGTGTTATTGACAACAGTCTTAGTGATAACAGTGTTAGTGACAACAGTGCTAGTGACAACAGTGTTTGTGACAAGTATTAATGACAACAGCGTTAGTGACAACAGTGTTTATGACAACAGTCTTAGTTAAAACAGTGTTAGTGACAACAGTGTTAATGACAAAAGCGTTAGTGACAACAGTGTTAGTGACAACAGTCTTAGTGACAACAGTCTTAGTTATAACAGTGGTAGTGACAACAGCCTTAGTAACAACAGCATTAGTGACAACAGTGTTAGTGACAACAGTGTTAGTGACAACAGTGTTAGTGATAAGTGTTAGTGATAACAGTGTTAGTGATAACAGTGTTAATGACAACAGTGTTTATGACAACAGTCTTAGTTATAACAGTGTTAGTGACAACAGCCTTACTAACAACAGCATTAGTGACAACAGTGTTAGTGACAACAGTGTTAGTGATAAGTGTTAGTGATAACAGTGTTAGTGATAACAGTGTTAGTGACAACAGTGTTAGTGATAACAGCGTTAGTGACAACAGTGTTAGTGATAAGTGTTAGTGACAGCCTTGGATGCACTGGAAGAAAATCAGAATGCAGATGTAATATACACAGACTTTGCAAAAGCATTTGACAAATGCGATCATGGCGTAATAACCCATAAAATACGTGCTAAAGGAATAACTGGAAAAGTGGGGAGATGGATCTTCAACTTCCTAACAAATCGAACACAAAGAGTAGTGGTCAACAGAGTTGATAAATTAGACACATGTGCAACTCTTGGGTATCTTTATTGAGGAAACGTTTCGCCACACAGTGGCTTCATCAGTCCATACAAAGGAGAATCTTGAAGAACAGGAGGAGAATGAGGTAATCAGTCCCTCAACCTTGAGTCGATGGTGTTTGCAGCCTCACGTCTGCTGGTGGTGTCACATTTGTTCAATGTGGAAGTAGGTCGTGCGGTTTATAAGCTCCTTCTCCGCACGTATGCCGTATTCTATTCAAGATTGATGGACTGACCACATCGACTCAAGGTTGAGGGACTGATTACCTCATTATCCTCCTGTTCTTCAAGATTCTCCTTTGTATGGACTGATGAAGCCACTGTGTGGCGAAACGTTTCCTCAATAAAGATACCCAAGAGTTGGTTTAGAAAGACACGTAAGCAAACACTATAACATATTTATTAGAAAACGTTTCGGTCCTGGGACCTTGAAGTGATCAAGGTCCCAGGACCGAAACGTTTTATAATAAATATGTTATAGTGTTTGCTTACGTGTCTTTCTAAACCAACTTGTCGGTATTTATTACCAAGGTTTATACCATACCCAAGAGTTGCACATGTGTCTAATTTATCAACATGTCGGTTCTCTGAACCATTCATCTACAAACCTGTCAGACACTGCAACTTCTTGGGATCTTAATACTTGGGAATTCTTCGCTTGCCTAATTCTTGGGCACGACCTACTTCAACATTGAACAAATGTTACACGACCTATGACTGCTGCACCTCTCCTGCCAACGGTTTATAAGCTCCTTCTCAGCACGTATCCCGTATTCTATTCAAGATTGATGGACTGACCACATCGACTCAAGGTTGAGGGACTGATTACCTCATTATCCTCCTGTTCTTCAAGATTCTCCTTTGTATGGACTGATGAAGCCACTGTGTGGCGAAACGTTTCCTCAATAAAGATACCCAAGAGTTGCACATGTGTCTAATTTATCAACATGTCGGTTCTCTGAACCATTCACCGTCAACAGAGTTAAATCGGAGGCTGCCATAGTGAAGAGCTCTGTTCCACAAGGCACAGTACTCGCCCCCATCTTATTCCTTATCCTCATATCAGACATAAACAGAGATATACACCACAGCACCGTATCATCCTTTGCGGATGATACTAGGATCAGCATGAGGCTGTCATCTGCTGAGGGCGCGGTTAACCTCCAAGAAGATATAAACAAAGTTTTCCAGTGGGCAACGGTAAACAATATGATGTTCAATGAGGACAAATTCCAACTACTCCGTTAAGGAAAACTGGAGGAGATAATAACTAGAACAGAGTATACTACTGACTCCGCCCATACAATAGAGCGGAAAAATAATGTAAGGGACCTGGGAGTAGTAATGTCTGAGGATCTTACTTTCACGGATCACAACAGTGCCACGATCGCACGTGCAAAGAAAATGATAGGATGGATAATGAGAACTTTCAAAACGAGAGATGCCAAGCCCATGATGATCCTTTTCAAATCACTTGTTCTCTCTAGGCTGGAATACTGCTGTACATTAACATCTCCATTCAAAGCAGGTGAAATCGCAGATCTAGAGAGTGTACAGAGATCCTTTACTGCACGTATAAGTTCTGTCAAGCACCTTAACTACTGGGAACGCTTGGAAGCACCTGACTTGTACTTGTTGGAACGCAGGAGGGAGAGATATATCATAATCTACACTTGGAAAATCTTGGAAGGAATGGTCCCAAATCTGCACACAGAAATCACTCCCTACGAAAGTAAAAGACTGGGCAGGCGATGCAAAATGCCCCCAATAAAAAGTAGGGGCGCCATTGGTACACTAAGGGACAACAGCCTCCCATCAAGCATTAGGGGAATTGCCAATAAACCCCTGGCTGCCTTCAAGAGAGAGCTGGACAGATACCTAAAGTCAGTGCCGGATCAGCCGGGCTGTGGCTCGTACGTTGGACTGCGTGCGGCCAGCAGTAACAGCCTAGTTGATCAGGCCCTGATCCATCGGGAGGCCTGGTCATGGACCGGGTCGCGGGGGCGTTGATCCCCGGAATAACCTCCAGGTAACCTCCAGGTAACAGCAGTGTTAGTGACAGCAGTGTTAGTGACAACAGCGTTAGTGACAACAGCGTTAGTGACAACAGTGTTAGTGACAACAGCGTTAGTGACAACAGCGTTAGTGACAACAGTGTTAGTGACAACAGTGTTAGTGACAACAGCGTTAGTGACAACAATGTTAGTGACAACAGTGTTAGTGACAACAGTGTTAGTGACAACAGTGTTAGTGACAACAGAGTGACAACAGCGTTAGTGACAACAGTGTTAGTGACAACAGTGTTAGTGATAACAGTGTTAGTGACAGCAGTGTTAGTGACAACAGTGTTAGTGACAACAGTGTTAGTGACAACAGTGTTAGTGACAACAGTGTTAGTGATAACAGTGTTAGTGACAGCAGTGTTAGTGACAACAGTGTTAGTGACAGCAGTGTTAGTGACAACAGTGTTAGTGACAACAGTGTTAGTGACAACAGTGTTAGTGATAACAGTGTTAGTGACAGCAGTGTTAGTGACAACAGTGTTAGTGACAACAGTGTTAGTGACAACAGTGTTAGTGACAACAGTGTTAGTGACAACAGTGTTAGTAACAACAGTGTTAGTAATAACAGTGTTAGTAACAACAGTGTTAGCACTTCACTGTATCATAAACTAACAGTTACTGCCTTAACTACCAAGATCTTCGTCTGTATTTACGCACTTTAGACGAAATTTGGTTTCCGCCTTAACTTGGCGATCTTTTCATACATGCTCTCTGTGTTGTCTTAATTCTGAATTTGAATTTATACGACAAAACTTTTTCTTGAATGGTATTAAAAATTTTTCATGATTCTTAGATAAACAGCCTAAATACACTATACAACGTCTTTTTAATTTCAAAGATGTTATACCTATTGAATTGGTTGACCATGTTAGCACCAGACGAGCCTAGCCCATGACCGGGCTCCGGGAGTAGTAAAACTCTCGAAACTTATCAAAGGTAAGGTATAAGACTAAACATCTCCTGAAGGTCCGCATCTTTAAACACTTGGGCAGATCTATTAACACAAATAAGTAAACGAGTAAACCCTATCTTATCGCCATATATCAACAGTGAAGCACTGTTGTCCAGTCACTGTTGTCCAGTCCATCCAGTACCACTGAGCTGACAACGGTCACTGTTGTCCAGTCCATCCAGTACCACTGAGCTGACAACGGTCACTGTTGTCCAGTCCATCCAGTACCACTGAGCTTACAACGGTCACTGTTGTCCAGTCCATCCAGTACCACTGAGCTGACAACGGTCACTGTTGTCCAGTCCATCCAGTACCACTGAGCTGACAACGGTCACTGTTGTCCAGTCCATCCAGTACCACTGAGCTGACAACAGTCACTGTTGTCCAGTCCATCCAGTACCACTGAGCTGACAACGGTCACTGTTGTCCAGTCCATCCAGTACCACTGAGCTGACAACGGTCACTGTTGTCCAGTCCATCCAGTACCACTGAGCTGACAACAGTAGTCTCTCTCTCTCTCATACAACATTACAGACAAACCTTCAATGTGTAATAATGTAACGCTTAGTAGAGTTACTTTGTTTCTTGTTTTTATTTGTCTTTTAATTATATTAATTTGACATTTAGCATACTTTTAGATCTGGTTCTTATAGTTAACTTTACACAACCCGCACATAGGAGAGGGGAGCTTATGACGACGTTTCGGTCCGACTTTGACCGATGATATCTTTGCTCTTTGTTCTCATGACTCTAGTCTCTTCCAACTATTTCTCGATGCCTTTAACAATCTTGCTCCTTCCATTAAATTTAAAGCTGAATGGGAATCTAATTCTTTGCTTCCTTTCCTCGATGTTCATGTCCACCGCTCAGATACAGGTTCTGCCTTTTCCGTGTACCTCAAACCACAGTGGCATGGACATTCACTGCTTGTCTCAACATGCTGCCTCTGTCAAGAAAAGTGTTCTTATCTCCCTCTTTCTCTCTCCGTATTTGTGACCCTCAGCTCCTTGAATCGGAAATTTCTACTCTTCGTAATTCATTTTCTCGTCTTGGCTACCCTTCCCATTTCATAGACTCTGCCTTCTCACGTGCCAAACAGACTTTCTTCTCTCCCAAACTCTCTACTCCTGGGAACTCTCCTGTCCTCTGCGTTCCCTGTATTTTCAGTCTTCCTAATCTCAACAACTCTCTCCGTTTCTTAGACATTAAACTTACTTTCCGCCAGAATAACACTCTTCACACCAATCTAGTTTACACTTTCCCCTCTATAGATGTTCCTGGTGTCTACTCTATTTCTTGTTCCTTTTGTCCTCTTCAGTATTTTGGAGAAACTGGCCGATCTCTTTCTGACAGACTCAGGGAGCACAAAAATAGTGTTAGGCTTGCCGACACTAACAATGCTTTTTTCTGTCATGTCAGAGATCACAGCCATCCTATTGACTGGTCTTGTGCTAAAACTGTCTTCCCTACTTCCAACTTCAACAGTCGTCATCTGGTTGAATCGTAGTCCTGGCTTTGTCGCTGTAGATGCCTTCCTCTCCCACTACATTGTTAAATGCTCTAAACTTCAGAACACCCGTGACTTAACCTGATTCTTTTTTCTCCTTCTCCCTCTTACCATTCTCTCTTTGCACTTTCTCCTGTGGGTTTTCTTTCTTCTGCCTTGAGTGTTTAGTCCCTTATTATTTATTCCCCTCCCCTCTGTTTGTTCCTAGTCTTTGTGGGCCCCTAGCTTCCTTGCAGTGCTCCTCTTGGTGTTTGACACTACTACTACTACTACTACTACTACTACTACTACTACTACTACTACTACTACTACTACTACTACTACTACTACTACTACTACTACCTCTATCTCTACTTCCTTTCCTACTACCTCTCTAGTCCCGTCCCTGTCTGCTTGCCTATATATATATACTGCCTCCTTCTCTCCTTTCTGTTAGTGTGACTTTGCAAATGATCCAAGTCGGACCGAAACGTCGTCGTAAGCTCCTCTCCTGTGTGCGTGTTATTTGTGCATTATTCCAGTCACGGTATTCTGCCTTTTTGTTATTTATAGCTAACTTTCTTTGATTTTCTGCAGTGCGTGATGACGATGGAGTGAAACCATACCCCCGGCCGGGATTGAACCCGCGGTCAGAGAGTCTCAAAACGGGCTGGAGTTTTGAGACTCTCTGACCGCGGGTTCAATCCCGGCCGGGGTATGGTTTGTTTGCAATCGTGTCATTACGATTTCGTGAGTCACGTTGACGGCAGTGAAGGGACTTGAGCTAGAGTTCGTCACGGCCACGCTAGCTGGAGATTCGTCTGTAAAAACTTGCATTTGTGGTCACAGAGGTGCCTGTGCTAACCTTCCTATGGTGTAGAAATATACCTAGTTGGATGAATCTTATTGTGGCTAGCTGGTCTAGTGGCTAACGCGACGGGCTGGAGTTTTGAGACTCTATGACCGCGGGTTCAATCCCGGCCGGGGGTATGGTTTATTTGCAATCGTGTCATTACGATTTCTTGAGTCATGATGGAGTGAGTTAGCTCCGAAACTGGTCGAAAACAATGTTTCAAGTAGCAGTGCTGGTTATCACCTTATAAAACTCTGTTTCTCAAAATATATATATATAGTGTGTGTGACCCGAAACATAGCAAAATATAACATTTCTTTTTTTCCTTTGTTTCAGGTAAGTACTGGAGTCAGGGGATAGTGACTACTACTGCTGCTGCTACTACTACTACTACTACTACTACTACTACTACTACTACTACTACTACTACTACTACTACTACTACTACTACTACTACCACTTCCTCCCTCATGGATTTAGGGGATAGTGACTACCACTTCAGTCAGCTGGACCAGTACCTCTGGAAGTTCCTAATCACCTAGGCTGTGATGGCTGTGTGGGCGTGCGGACAGCTGCCATCAATAGGCTGGTTGCCTAGATGGCATCTAGACTTTTGGTAGTAGCGTAAAAGTAACTTAATAATTTTGTTTCAGTAATGTAGGGAATAAATATTTTGTATTAGGATTATTATTATTATTAAATTTATGGGGAAGTATTCAAGTCTGATTCGAGGAAAGAATGAGCAGCTCCAGTTGCTTGGATTAAGAGCCCTTCACCAGTATCAAGGAGACTGGATCGATACTTTCGTGTTGTGGCTTGTCTACCAGGCTGTGATGAGCATGTGGTGCTAGCGGGTCGCCATCAGCAATAGTCTGGTTTACCTGGGGTTTACCTGGAGAGGGTTTCTGGGGTCAACGCCCCCGTAGCCCGGTCTGAGACCAGGCCTCATGGTGGATCAGGGTTTGATCAACCTGGTTAACCTGATCGGTTAACCAGGCAATAAAAATTATTATAATTAAAAGGAAGCGCTAAACCACAAGGGCTATACAGCAGGCAATAAAAAAGGAGGCTTGACACCAGGCCGGATCGCGAGAGTGAGAAAACTCACGGAGGCTTCCCCGGTGGATGGCCTGATCAACCAAGCTGTTAGTCCAGCGTATGTACCACAGCCCGGCTGATCAAGAACTGTTTGAGGAACTGACCAAGTTCCCTCATGAAGACAGCCAGGAGTCTGTTGATAAGTGCCCGATCAGCCATGATGTGGTTCGTACGTTGTATTGCATACGGCCAGCAGTAACAGCCAGGTTGATCAGGCCCTGATCCACTGCCAGGCCTGGTCAAGGACTGGGACGCGGGGGCGCTGACCCTGGGAATATCCTCCAGGTAGATGTATGAAGGAAGGGCATTGAATAATCTTGGTCCCTATACACTTGTCTCGTTGTGTAGTTATCGTGTCCCTGCGGTTCACTGGGGTATTTTGCACCGTCTGCCAAGCTTCTTGCTTTCACGTGAAGTGATTTCAGTACAGGTAGGGTACCAGTCCCTTCAGTATTTTCCAAGTGTTGATTATGATATATCTTTCTCGCCTGCGTTGCAAAGAGTACAATTCAAGACAATTCAGATGTTCTCAGTACTTCAGATGCTTGACTGAAGGTTCTCTGTTCATGTTTCCTGGTGAGCCGATTACCCTTCCTTGAAGCAGTGAATATTATTTTATAATTATGGGGAGCACTAAACCCGTAGGATTATACATCACATGTGGGGGGGAATGGAAGGTATTCAGGCTCAATTCAGGGAATCGAAACACAGATCCAATTCCCTAGATCAAGATCCCCTCACCAGCGTCAAGGAACCTCCCTTGGGGATGAAGGAGTGGAGGCAGATGATGGTTTCTTGCAAGTTTTCAAGAGGAACATTGGCCCCTTATCTGCAGATAGTGCTAGATCAATCAGGCTCTGGTGGCAGTGTGTGTGTTAGGCAGTAAAGAAGCCTGGGACCAGGCGGGGATGCGAGGGTAGAGAAACTCTTGAAACCTGTCACATGTTTGTATGTCACAGGTATGATAGGTATGTCACAGGTATGATAGGCATGTCACAGGTATGATAGGCATGTCACAGGTATGATAGGTATGTCACAGGTATGATAGGTATGTCACAGGTATGATAGGCATGTCACAGGTATGATAGGCATGTCACAGGTATGATAGGTATGTCACAGGTATGATAGGCATGTTACAGGTATGATAGGCATGTCACAGGTATGATAGGTACGTCACAGGTAAGATAGGTATGTCACAGGTATGATAGGTATGTCACAGGTAAGATAGGTATGTCACAGGTATGATAGGTATGTCACAGATATGATAGGTGTATCACAGGTATGATAGGTGTATCACAGGTATGATAGGTATATCACAGGTATGATAGGTGTATCACAGGTATGATAGGTATATCACAGATATGATAGGTGTATCACAGGTATGATAGGTGTATCACAGGTATGATAGGTGTATCACAGGTATGATAGGTATATCACAGATATGATAGGTATGTCACAGGTATGATAGGTGTATCACAGGTATGATAGGTGTATCACAGATATGATAGGTGTATCACAGGTATGATAGGTATATCACAGGTATGATAGGTGTATCACAGGTATGATAGGTGTATCACAGGTATGATAGATAGGTATGTCACAGGTATGATAGGTATATCACAGGTATGATAGGTATATCACAGGTATGATAGGTATATCACAGGTATGATAGGTGTATCACAGGTATGATAGGTATATCACAGGTATGATAGGTATATCACAGGTATGATAGGTATATCACAGGTATGATAGGTATATCACAGGTATGATAGGTATATCACAGGTATGATAGGTATATCACAGGTATGATAGGTATATCACAGGTATGATAGGTATATCACAGGTATGCCAGGGTGTGAGGAATGGAACCCAGGACGAGGCTGATATCCCAAGTTCCCACCTTTATAAAAAAAGACATATAGAAAATATATAAATTCAGTTTATCAAAAAAGGATATAAAATTTGAGGAAAAAAACTGTATTATAATAAACAGAAAAATATGAAAAATAACCTGACTGAATCAAACTTGAAAAAAAAAAAAAAATAAATTTAGTTGAGCAATGGTAACAAGAGACGACTTGCTGGTATCTTCAAGGCTCCGTCGATATTTCGTAAGATACAGACGAAGATTTAAATGTTTCGGTCAGATTTGCTTATACTACCGAGGTGATGAGGACAGTTGACCTGGATGACCTCATCGTAGATATACACTCGGACCAGAGTCTTGGTCAATGTGGATATTCATACGATTTTCCTAGAGCCAACTAGGTGAAGTTGAGGCTAGTAGAGTCGCCCAGAACATCCAAATCGTACACAAATAACCCGCGCATTGGAAAGAGGAGCTTACGACGACGTTTCGGTCGGACTTGGACCATTTACAAAGTCATACGATTGGGTAGGAACTCTGGTCAATAAAAACACACACAGAGACAGTCTTATGTTGCAGACAGCCCCTCGTGGTCTACAAATTGGAAAGACCCAATTCCAGTCCTACGGGCTGAGAAAAATTGAAGTTACCATAGGACACAGGTTATGGCAGAGTGACACATGAGATGCCAGGTTAAACCTAAGTCAGTGCAGGTAACTTAATACAATGATTAATCCCGATGACTACTTACCGGGGAGGAGTCACTACTGGCTTACCCTGGCTAGCAGGTAAATACCATTGGTTTTTTCCGCGATGGTAGAGGGTGCTGACTGTTACAAACGCAGAGTCGTTTGACAAGGAGATATCTGCTTGTTTACCAATAACATTTATATCAACTGCTCTTATTCATCACACAGGTATGTCACAGGAATGTCTGGTACGTCACAGGCATGTCAGGTATGTCAGGCCCACATCCCACATTTCCCCATTCACCGCACCCACTCCCCAATCACCCTTGCCCACTCACCCTCCCACCCTTAAGGATGAAAATAAAAGACTGAAAATTCGCCTGAATAATTATAGCAATGAATGTGAAGTGGTTGGTGGTAGTGAAGGGAGGCAGGTTACTAGCAGTGAAGAACAGCTTGGCACCTGTAACATTGGCAAGTGGTTCCCAGTAAAGGAATTAACATTAAGAGAAATTTTGAAGGTGGGAAATCGCTTCTCTGTTCTCCAGGACGAATGTACTTCAGTGGTCTAAGGGTAAGAATATCCTCGTGATTGGTGACTCGCAGGTAAGGTATATGGACCGTGCTTTCTGTAACAGAGCCAGAAAGGTGAGACAGAGGAGTCTGTTTCCCAGGAGCTGGTGTTGGTGACGTAGTCAACAACATGGATAATGTCATGTCAGGTCATGGAAATAAGCCCACTATCTGTCTCAATACTGGTGGAAACGATATTGGGAAGGGCAGGAGACAGGAACTGCTATATAAGTACAGGTCAGATAGAGATAATTAGGTCTAAGGGAGGGGCACTGATCATATGTAGCATCTTGCCTAGAAGAGGAGTGGGCACTGAATGGATGTCTAAGGCAATTGGTGTAAATTGCTGTCTATCTAGATAGGTACTGCAAGGAACTTGCAGTCCCATTCATTGACAACTAGAAGAAATTCTATGGCAAACATGATATGTATGAAAGGGATGGGGTACATCTCTCTCTCTTGGGCAGGAGTGGTAGCGTTAGCCAATTTTGTCAAGGGGCAGTTGCTCAGTTGTTCAGGACTTTAAACTGATAGAAGATTGAGGTATGGGTGTGTGTGTGGGAAACACCAGGTTGTGGAAGGAAGGTTGAAAGCAGCAGATATTACCAGGATACCTCAGGGATATGTTTCAAAGACATTATTCATCATAAATTTACTAATAAACACAATGGAACTGGTCAGCATACAAATAGAGGCAGTAGAAAGCAGCTAATGACTAGCTCCCTAAAGATTTACTATAATGCCACATACAAAGCTATAAACTATTCCACACTGATAGAATCAACAGGAAGGGTGGTGGAGTGGCGATGTAGGTCAGAGATAATTTAGATTGTTGTATTAGTCATGATATAATATCAGAAGCGTCAGACACTGAATTTCTCTAGCTAAAGTTTCTCGAGGGTCGTGAAAAACTAATCTTGGGTGTAATTTACAGGCCCCCAAACCTTGATAGGGAGTGCAGTAAACTTTGAATGGGATGAAATACATAAGGCATCTAGACGAAAATGTTGTGTTAATGGGAAATTTTAACTTTAGACAAATTAACTGGAGTAATTTGACAGGAAATATTGAGTCTAGCGACTTGATATGATTCGGGATTGATTTTTAAACCAGTTTGTGACAGAGCCAGCTAGAGGAAATAACCTGCTTGACATGGATCTTGCCAACAAGGAGTTAATGATTAGCTTGGAGGAAAGCGATCACAAATCAATAAGTTTCAATATATGGAAATATAAACACATAACACGTATAAAGTGATCCTTTATTGACAACGTTTCACCCACACAGTGGGCTTTATCAAGCCACAAACAGATCTACCTGGGTGAAAGGTACGTGAGTATTTATAGGATGCAGTCAGGTGGAGAATGCTGCATGTGACAATCTTCCGAGCAAGGTGATAGAGTCTAGGACTCTGGGTAGCTTTAAAAAGAGATTGGATATGTATATGAGTAGACCTTCTGCAATGTTCCGTCATTATTATGTTTTTATGTGGGATAGCGATGAAGAAGTTTCTTGGCAAGTGGTTCAGCTATGTGATAGAAGCCGTTGTTTTGGTTGAAGCTGTTGGATATACAGATAGGTGATGATTCCAGGATTCTTCGGTATTGAGTGTTGTCTTCTCTGGCGATAAGTCTTGCGTTTCTGTAATTGATTAAATGGTTGTGTTAACAGATCTGCCTGCGTACTGGAGGTCTCTAGATGTTTTGCCCATGTATAATTTGCTGCAGTCATTACAACGGATTATGTATACCCCTGCAGAGGATTGATGCTTGTCCTGTCTATTACTGGTAATGTCCTTGATGGTGGTGGATGTGGAGATAGATACTTGGAATGAGGTATTCGAGAAGATGGAAACATGTTTAGCAATGGAGTTGGTGGGGAGGACTATGTATCTCTTCTCGTGTCTTCTCTTCAGTGTCTTCTCTGGGTGTGTTAAAGATGTTATATGCCCGGCGTCTGCAGTCTCTGATGAAGTGACGAGGATAGTGAAGTTTAGAAAATACTTGTTCAATTAGTACATAGTTCTACTGTCTTCTAGTTATGTCCTAGAATTTGTATTGATAAAGCCACTGGATGGCGAAACGTCTACAATAAAGATACCCAGATGTTGCACATGTGTCTTAATTTCATCTTCATATATAATAGCTATAATCAAGTCAGTGTCCCTGACTTCTGCCTGGCCGATTTCATAGGACTGAGAAATTACCTGAGTGGGTTGAACTGGAATGACACTACTATAGGTCAGGTAGGTAGTGATAGTTACCTGGAGGTTACCTGGAGGTTATTCCGGGGATCAACGCCCCCGCGGCCCGGTCCATGACCAGGCCTCCCGATGGATCAGGGCCTGATCAACTAGGCTGTTACTGCTGGCCGCACGCAGTCCAACGTACGAGCCACAGCCCGGCTGATCCGGCACTGACTTTAGGTATCTGTCCAGCTCTCTCTTGAAGGCAGCCAGGGGTTTATTGGCAATTCCCCTAATGCTTGATGGGAGGCTGTTGAACAGTTTTGGGCCCCAGACACTTATGGTGTTTTCTCTTAGTGTACCAATGGCGCCCCTACTTTTTATTGGGGGCATTTTGCATCGCCTGCCCAGTCTTTTACTTTCGTAGGGAGTGATTTCTGTGTGCAGATTTGGGACCATTCCTTCCAAGATTTTCCAAGTGTAGATTATGATATATCTCTCCCTCCTGCGTTCCAACGAGTACAAGTCAAGTGCTTCCAAGCGTTCCCAGTAGTTAAGGTGCTTGACAGAACTTATACGTGCAGTAAAGGATCTCTGTACACTCTCTAGATCTGCGATTTCACCTGCTTTGAATGGAGATGTTAATGTACAGCAGTATTCCAGCCTAGAGAGAACAAGTGACAATATGACTTCTTTCAAAGCAAAAGTCTAGCTGCTCAGACTACTTATGTTTCAAATAGGGAAATTAGATCAAACAAAAACGACCCTAAATGAATGAACAATAGATTAAAGCGTCTCATAGGTCAATAAAGAAGCATTTACAGGCGAATCGAAAGGGAGAGGGGAGGGGCAGTTAAGAAATCAATATATTCAATTAAAAAGAGAAATAAAAAAGGGAATAAGAATAGCAAAAAAAGATTGAGGTTAGTCGCCACAAGGGATTCTAAAATTAACCCAAAAGGTTTCTTGCAGGTATATAGGAGTAAGATTAGGGGCAAGATTGGCCCATTCAAAAGCTACTCAGGTCAGCTCACTGGCAGTGACAAAGGAATGTGTAGAATCTTTAACAATTCCTGTTTTTATGTAGGAAGACATTAATGAGTCCAGAAATAATGAATTATATAGAACAGGACGAAAATAAGTTATGCACCATCAGAATCACTAGTGCCATGGTTCTCAGACAAATAAATTAAAACTTAACAAATCCCTGGGATCTGATGAACTGTTCACAAAGGTTTTAAAGGAATGTAAGGAGGAACTTAGAGTGCCTTTGACTAGTCTATTCAGCATATCAATACACAGTGGCATATTGTCTGATAAGTGGAAAATGGGAAATGTGATACCTATCTACAAAGCAGGAGACAGATCCTTAGCTTCGAACTATAGACCAATAAGCCTATCCTTCATTGTGGGAAAATTGATGGAATCAGTAATTGCCGAGGCTATTCGAAGTCACTTTGAAAGACATAAATTTGATTAATGAATCTCAGCATGGTTTTACAAAGGGGCGTTCGTGCCTCACGAATTTACTTTCTTCACTAAGGTATTTGAAGTGGTAGCTCGTAGTAATGAATATGATATTGTGTACATAGACTTCATTAAGGCTTTTGATAGAGGTCCATCGGATGTTATTATGGAAAGTGGAGGCACACAGAATAGGAGGGGAAATTTTTTCCTGGATAGACGTGTGGTTGACAGATAGAGAACAGAGAGTTTTCATAAATGAGGAGAAATCAGAGTGGGGAAACATCTCAAGTGGTGTTGCACAGGGGTCAGTGTTGGGTCTTTTGTTGTCGGTATTTTATACCATTTTAAGGGTCTTTTGTTGTTCACAATTTACGTAAACAGGGAATAAATAGCGACATAAGCAAGTTTGCCGATGGCACCAAAATAGATCTAATTAATTCTGACGAGGACACTAAATCGCTGCAGGAAGATATAAATAGACTGATGAAGTGGACGGAGAAGTAGCAGATGCAGTTTAATATAGACAAATGCGAAGTTCTAAATGTTGGACAGAAAAATAACCAAGACACTTATAAACTAAATAATGTAGATGTTAATATTACTAATTATGAAGAACTTTTGGGAGTTCTGGTCAGCAGTAATCTAATGCCAAGACAACAGTGCGTTAGTGTTCGCAATAAAACGAATGGAATTCTTCGCTTCATGTCAAGAAGTATAAACAACAGTAGGCCAGTAGGCCTTCTCAGTGCTCTTTCTTTCTTATGTTCTCCCTTCACCCACACTCTCTCATCCTCCTTCACCCACACTCATCCCCCTTCACCCACACTCTCTCATCCTCCTTCACCCACACACTCATTCCCCTTCACCCACACTCTCCCATCCCCCTCACCCACACTCATTCCCCTTCACCCACACTCTCTCATCCTCCTTCACCCACACACTCTCATCCCCTTTCACCCACACTCTCTCATCCCCCCCTCACCCACACTCTCTCATTCCCCCTCACCCACACTCTCTCATCCTCCTTCACCCACACTCTCTCATCCTTCTTCACCCACACACTCTCATCCCCCCTCACCCACACTCTCTCATCCCCCCCTCACCCACTCTCTCATCCTCCTTCACCCACACACTCTCATCCCCCCTCACCCACACTCTCTCATCCCCCCCTCACCCACACTCTCTCATCCTCCTTCACCCACACTCTCTCATTCCCCCTCACCCACACTCTCTCATCCTCCTTCACCCACACTCTCTCATCCTCCTTCACCCACACACTCTCATCCCCCCTCACCCACACTCTCTCATCCCCCCCTCACCCACACTCTCTCATCCTCCTTCACCCACACTCTCTCATCCCCCCTCACCCACACTCATCCTCCTTCACCCACACTCTCTCATTCCCCCTCACCCACACTCATCCTCCTTCACCCACACTCTCTCATCCTCCTTCACCCACACTCTCTCATCCTCCTTCACCCACACTCTCTCATTCCCCCTCACCCACACTCATCCTC
The DNA here is from genome assembly GCF_038502225.1 of Cherax quadricarinatus. Lineage (NCBI taxonomy): Eukaryota > Metazoa > Arthropoda > Malacostraca > Decapoda > Parastacidae > Cherax > Cherax quadricarinatus. The sequence continues at coordinate 14,917,454 of NC_091358.1, read as the reverse complement.
CTTCACCCACACTCTCTCATCCCCCCTCACCCACACTCATCCTCCTTCACCCACACTCTCTCATCCCCCCTCACCCACACTCATCCTCCTTCACCCACACTCTCTCATCCCCCCTCACCCACACTCATCCTCCTTCACCCACACTCTCTCATCCTTCTTCACCCACACACTCTCATCCCCCCTCACCCACACTCTCTCATCCCCCCCTCACCCACACTCTCTCATCCTCCTTCGCCCACACTCTCTCATCCCCCCTCACCCACACTCATCCTCCTTCACCCACACTCTCTCATTCCCCCTCACCCACACTCTCTCATCCTCCTTCGCCCACACTCTCTCATCCCCCCTCACCCACACTCTCCCATCCCCCTCACCCACATTCTCCACCCTCACCCACACTCCCCACCCACAACAACACTCCCCACCCTCACACACTCCCATCCCCCCTTCACCAACACTTCCATCCCCCCTCACTCACACTCCCATCTCCCTCACCCACACTTTCCCGTCCCCGTCACTCACACTCCCACCCCTCCCTTTCCCCACAATATACCGCTCAGTTTTCATCGTCCATCACCATTCCCCCCACTCCCTCACCCCACTCCCTCACCCCCCTCACCTTACTCTCAGCAGTGACAATCAACAATCAGCAGTATTGACCAGTAACCCCCTGCCCCTCCACTCTATCTTTCCTCCCCTATATTCCATTCACCTCTCTCTCTCTCTCTCTCCCATCCCCCATTCAACCCTCTCACCCCCAGTTCTCAGTCCTCCCTCCCTGGAGGTTACCTGGAGGTTATTCCGGGGATCAACGCCCCCGCGGCCCGGTCCATGACCAGGCCTCCCGATGGATCAACTAGGCTGTTACTGCTGGCCACACGCAGTCCAACGTACGAGCCACAGCCCGGCTGATCCGGCACTGACTTTAGGTATCTGTCCAGCTCTCTCTTGAAGGCAGCCAGGGGTTTATTGGCAATTCCCCTAATGCTTGATGGGAGGCTGTTGAACAGTTTTGGGCCCCGGACACTTATGGTGTTTTCCCTTAGTGTACCAATGGCGCCCCTACTTTTTATTGGGGGCATTTTGCATCGCCTGCCCAGTCTTTTACTTTCGTAGGGAGTGACTTCTCCTTCCCCCACCACACCTCCAATTCCTCTCCTTCCCCACCACACCTACACTTCTCTTCCCCCCTCCTAGTTCATATAATCATTATCATTCCCCTAAAGCTTCTATCACTTCTCCCTCTCACCCCCCCCCCCCGGTTCATCTCCCTCGTTCTCCCATTTTGTCACTCCATTCCTCTCCCCTCCTCCTCTCTCCTTCTTTTTCACACAGGGTTTGACAAGGTTAGGTTAAAGATCCCTAGCTTTATTGACAAGCTATTTGCAGGTTAAGGATTCCTAACTTTAAATAACAAAAAAGGTACAATACCGTGACTGGAACGATACACAAATAACCCGCACATAAAAGAGAGAAGCTTACGACGACGTTTCGGACCGAAACGTCGTCGTAAGCTTCTCTCTTTTATGTGCGGGTTATTTGTGTATTCCTAACTTTATTGGCAAGCTAAGAGCTGTTGCATACATCAGCTCATTTGAAAGCATTTTTATTGTTATGAGACATACAAGTAGGGAACAGGATGAAGTTGGAGCCATCTGTGGGCCAGCATTTTCATTTGATCAACTGACGTTATCTAGTTGACATCATAATGCTGTACGAATGTGTTCCATACTCGAGTCATCCTGGGTATATAGGATCTCAGATGAAGTGATGTTCTGGAGAAGGGTACAGCCAAAGTGAAGTTGCTGCTTTCTGCCCGTCTTGTGGCATAAAAACTTGTTTCACGCTGTCCTCGAAGTGGATCTCTCTCTCTCTCTCTCTCTCTCTCTCTCTCTCTCTCTCTCTCTCTCTCTCTCTCTCTCTCTCTCTCTCTCTCTCTCTCTCTCTCTCGCATCCTCACATTTGAACTTAAGACCAATTCCAGACAATGAGAAGCAGACTCCCAGCACTGAGTGTAAAGGGACCACGACTCTTCAACATCCTCCCTTCATTCATAAGAGGAATTACCAACACAGTTTTAGGAGTCTTCATACGGGACCTCGACATATCCCTCAAATCAACTTCTGATTTACATAGTATTATGGCATTAATATCAGCTAGGCCTATATACCTTGTACATGTACTTGCAGAAATAAAAATATTATTATACATCGAGCTTCAGGTGGTGGGTACCAACAGTCTGATCAATCAGGTCAGCATTCAGGAGGCCTGCTGCTGGCCTCACGCAGTCCAGCGTGCGAGCTACAACCCGACTGGACAGGTGCTGAGTTTAGGAACTTGTCTAGTTACTTCTTGAAGACAGCCAGAGGTTTGTTGGTAATTCCCCTTATGCATGGGAGACGTTGCAGAGTCGCGGACCTCTAACACTCATCGAGTTCTTTCTCTTAGTGTACTCGTGCCCCTGTTTTTTTTAAGTGGAGGCATTTTGCACCATCTTCCAAACGTTAAGTTTGGGACCAGTCCCTCCAGGGTTTTCCATGTGTAAATTGTGTACCTTTCTCGCCTACATTCCACGGAATACAGTTCAAATGACTTTAACCAATTCAAATAGTTCAGATACATGATTGTATGCAAGCCATGAAAGATCTCTTCATTTTCCAGCTTAGCAATCTGGCCTGCCTTGAAGGTGGTCGTCAGCATACAGCAGTATTCCAACCTGGAGAGAACAGGTGTCTTAAAGATTATCTTTGGGTCAGCATCTCTTGTCTTGAAAGTTCTAGTTATCCAGCTTATCATTTTCTTTGTGGTAGCAATAACAACATAGTTGTCATTCTTGAACGCGAGATATTGCGAGACCATTACTCCAGGTCTCGCACATAGAACTTTCACTCTGATGAATGAGTTGAGTTTGTCCTGTACTTTATTACAGTCTTCGTTTCCTCTATTCTTCCATAGCAGAACAACGGAAATTTGTCCACATTAAACATATTGTTGTCTGACGCCCACTGGAAGCCTTGATTTATATTCGCTTAAAGATTTGCTGTATCTTCGACGGACGCCATTCTCATAGAGATTCTTGTGTTATTAACGAAGGATGTTCCAGTGCTATGATTTATGTCCGTGTCTATGTTAGATACAAGAATAAGAAACAGAACACTACACAAATAACCCGCACATAAAAGAGAGAAGCTTACGACGACGTTTCGGTCCGACTTGGACCATTGACAAAGTCAGTGTGACTTTGTCAATGGTCCAAGTCGGACCGGAAGGTCGTCGTAAGCTTCTCTCTTTTATGTGCGGGTTATTTGTGTATCGTTCCAGTCACGGTATTGTGCCTTTTTGTTATTTATTTATTTATAAGAAACAGAAGTGAGACGAGTACCGTGCCTTGAGGAGAACTTTTCACTGTGGCAGACTCCCACATAACTGTTTAATTAGCACTACTCTCTGGGTTCTATTTGTTAAGTTAGATATCCATCTGCCCACTTTTCAGTTACTCCTTTTGCATGTATGTTGTGTGTTATCACACCATGGTCGCACTTATTGGATGCATTTGCAAAATAAATGTATGCAACATCAGCATTTAGCTCGTCTTCTAGAGCATCCATTACTGCATCGTAATGATTCAGTAGTTGCAAGAGGCAGGATCGACCTGCTGTAAACCATGCAGCCATGGGATGGGCAACTGTTGTGTATGGTCGACAGTCTTGCTTCGTAAAGTTAAGTAAGGGCTGTTGGTCTATAGTTTTTTACAGTTACTCTACTGCCTCATTTGTGAAGTGGATCAGTATTTTTTTTTCAGTGTGGAATGACACCTGTGTCCAGACTCCTCCATTAAATACTAAAGGCCCTAGTTACTGGGATTTTTTTTTTTCATTTTTTTTAAATATGAAATTTTAGGAGTCTCGGCCTTGAACATGCTGTGAAAGGCTTCTTCGAAGTCGACTTGGCAGAGTATTGCATGGGAAGCTGTCGACGTGTTGGCAGTGTTTTGAGTGTCGTGAAAAGCTCACTTGGGTCTTCGATCTGTAATATCTAATGAGAGAGAGAGAGAGAGAGCACAACCAAGGGGGCAGGGAAGGAGAGAGAGAGCACCACCAAGGAGAGAGAGCACCACCAAGGGAAGGAGAGAGAGAGCACCACCAAGGGGGCAGGGAAGGAGAGAGAGAACATCACCAAGGAGAGAGAGCACCACCAAGGGGGGAGGGGAGGAGAGAGAGAGCACCACCAAGGGGGGAGGGGAGGAGAGAGAGAGAGAGCACCACCAAGGAGAGAGAGAGATAGCACCACCAAGGAAAGAGAGAGCACCACCAAGGAGAGAGAGAGCACCACCAAGGAAAGAGAGAGCACCACCAAGGGGGGAGGGGAGGAGAGAGAGAACATCACCAAGGAGAGAGAGCACCACCAAGGGAAGGAGAGAGAGAGCACCACCAAGGGGGGAGGGAAGGAGAGAGAGAGAGCACCACCAAGGGGGGAGGGGAGGAGAGAGAGAGCACCACCAAGGGGGGAGGGAAGGAGAGAGAGCACCACCAAGGGGGAGGGGAGGAGAGAGAGTGTCATGTAGGGGGGTAATGATTTGGGGACAATGGGGGTAAGAGGAGGGAGTTAGTAGGTAGGGGACATGCAGGCGAGGTGGTAGGAGATTGGTATGCGGAGGTAGGTAGGTAGGTAATGACAGGTCAGTGGTGACCACCACGACACACTCACTACGCTACTCACTAACATATGCCTCGCCCACTCTTCACTCATATAAACATAATAAAATATGAGAAATAGGAATAGCTAATAAAGGGGACAGTGAATATTACTATTCTACTCAAACACAGTTTATTATTAAGTCTTTGTACAATAATATATTTGGGAACAGAACACTATTGTGGTTTAGATAAATGGGGTGGTACACATAAGCAGTGAGACAGGGAATACAATCAACTTGACCAAAATGAATATAACTTACAATATAGCACAGAGAGAAAGAGAGCACCAACAGGGAGAGAGAGAGCACCACCAAAGAGAGAGAGAGCACCACCAGGGAGAGAGAGCACCACCAAGGAGAGAGAGAGCATCACCAAGGAGAGAGAGAGAGAGAGAGAGAGCACCACCAAGGAGAGAGAGAGCACCACCAAGGAGAGAGAGCATCACCAAGGAGAGACAGAGAAAGAGAGCATCACCAAGGAGAGAGAGAGCACCACCAAGGAGAGAGAGAGCATCACCAAGGAGAGACAGAGAGAGAGAGAGCATCACCAAGGAGAGAGAGAGCACCACTAAGGAGAGAGAGAGAGCACCACCAAGGAGAGAGAGAGAGAGCATCTCCAAGGAGAGAGAGAGCATCACCAAGGAGAGACAGAGAGAGAGAGCATCACCAAGGAGAGACAGAGAGAGAGAGCATCACCAAGGAGAGACAGAGAGAGAGAGCACCACCAAGGAGAGATAGAGAGAGAAAGCATCACCAAGGAGAGACAGAGAGAGAGCACCACCAAGGAGAGAGAGAGAGAGAGAGCATCACCAAGGAGAGAGAGAGCATCACCAAGGAGAGAGAGAGAGAGAGAGCATCACCAAGGAGAGAGAGAGAGCACCAAGGAGAGAGAGAGCACCACCAAGGAGAGAGAGAGCACCACCAAGGAGAGAGAGAGAGCACCACCAAGGAGAGAGAGAGCACCACCAAGGAGAGAGAGAGCATCACCAAGGAGAGACAGAGAGAGAGCATCACCAAGGAGAGAGAGAGCACCACCAAGGAGAGAGAGCACCACCAAGGAGAGAGAGAGCACCACCAAGGAGAGAGCACCACCAAAAAGAGAGAGAGAGAGCATCACCAAGGAGAGAGAGAGCACCACCGAGAGAGAGTATCACCCAGGAGAGAGAAAGAGAGCACCACCAAGGAGAGAGAGAGAGAGAGCATCACCAAGGAGAGAGAGAGAGCACCACCAAGGAGAGAGAGAGCACCAACAAGGAGAGAGAGAGAGCACCACCAAGGAGAGAGAGAGAGAGAGAGAGCATCACCAAGGAGAGAGAGAGAGAGAGCACCACCAAGGAGAGAGAGAGAGCACTAAGGAGAGAGAGAGCACCACCAAGGAGAGAGAGAGAGAGAGAGAGAGCATCACCAAGGAGAGAGAGAGAGAGCACCACCAAGGAGAGAGAGAGCATCACCAAGGAGAGAGAGAGCATCACCAAGGAGAGAGAGAGAGAGAGAGAGCATCACCAAGAAGAGAGAGAGAGAGCACCACCAAGGAGAGAGAGAGAGAGCACCACCAAGGAGAGACAGAGAGAGAGAGCATCACCAAGGAGAGAGAGAGCATCACCAAGGAGAGACAGAGAGAGAGAGAGCATCACCAAGGAGAGACAGAGAGAGAGAGCATCACCAAGGAGAGACAGAGAGAGAGAGCATCACCAAGGAGAGAGAGAGAGAGCACCACCAAGGAGAGAGAGAGAGAGCACCACCAAAGAGAGACAGAGAGAGAGCATCACCAAGGAGAGACAGAGAGAGAGAGCATCACCAAGGAGAGACAGAGAGAGAGAGCACCACCAGGGAGAGAGAGAGCACCACCAAGAAGAGACAGACCATCACCAAGGAGAGACAGAGAGAGAGAGAGCATCACCAAGGAGAGAGAGAGCACCATCAAGGAGAGAGAGAGCATCACCAAGGAGAGAGAGAGCACCACCAAGGTGAGAGAGAGCATCACCAAGGAGAGACAGAGAGAGAGAGCATCACCAAGGAGAGACAGAGAGAGAGAGCATCACCAAGGAGAGAGAGAGCATCACCAAGGAGAGACAGAGAGAGAGAGCATCACCAAGGAGAGACAGAGAGAGAGCATCACCAAGGAGAGACAGAGAGAGAGAGCATCACCAAGGAGAGACAGAGAGAGAGCACCACCAAGGAGAGAGAGAGCACCACCAAGGAGAGAGAGAGAGCATCACCAAGGAGAGACAGAGAGAGAGAACATCACCAAGGAGAGAGAGAGCATCACCAAGGAGAGACAGAGAGAGAGAGAGCATCACCAAGGAGAGAGAGAGCATCACCAAGGAGAGACAGAGAGAGAGAGAGCATCACCAAGGAGAGACAGAGAGAGAGCATCACCAAGGAGAGAGAGAGCATCACCAAGGAGAGACAGAGAGAGAGAGCACCACCAAGGAGAGAGAGAGCATCACCAAGGAGAGACAGAGAGAGAGAGCATCACCAAGGAGAGACAGAGAGAGAGAGCACCACCAAGGAGAGAGAGAGCATCACCAAGCAGAGACAGAGAGAGAGAGCATCACCACGAGAGACAGAGAGAGAGAGCATCACCAAGGAGAGACAGAGAGAGAGAGCACCACCAAGGAGAGAGAGAGCATCACCAAGCAGAGACAGAGAGAGAGAGCATCACCAAGGAGAGACAGAGAGAGAGAGCATCACCAAGGAGAGAGAGAGCATCACCAAGGAGAGACAGAGAGAGCATCACCAAGGAGAGACAGAGAGAGCATCACCAAGGAGAGAGAGAGCACCACCAAGGAGAGAGAGAGCACCACCAAGGAGAGAGAGAGCACCACCAAGGAGAGAGAAAGCACCACCAAGGAGAGAGAGAGCACCACCAAGGAGAGAGAGAGCACCACCAAGGAGAGAGAGAGCACCACCAAGGAGAGAGAGAGCACCACCAAGGAGAGAGAGAGCACCACCAAGGAGAGAGAGCATCACCAAGGAGAGACAGAGAGAGAGAGCATCACCAAGGAGAGACAGAGAGAGCACCACCAAGGAGAGAGAGAGCACCACCAAGGAGAGAGAGAGAGCACCACCAAGGAGAGAGAGAGCACCACCAAGGAGAGAGAGACCACCACCAAGGAGAGAGAGAGAGCACCACCAAGGAGAGAGAGAGCACCACCAAGGAGAGAGAGAGAGCACCACCAAGGAGAGAGAGAGCACCACCAAGGAGAGAGAGAGAGCACCACCAAGGAGAGAGAGAGAGCACCACCAAGGAGAGAGAGAGCACCACCAAGGAGAGAGAGAGAGCACCACCAAGGAGAGAGAGAGCACCACCAAGGAGAGAGAGCACCACCAAGGAGAGAGAGAGCATCACCAAGGAGAGAGAGAGCACCACCAAGGAGAGAGAGAGAGAGAGCACCACCAAGGAGAGAGAGAGAGCACCACCAAGGAGAGAGAGAGAGAGCACCACCAAGGAGAGAGAGAGAGCACCACCAAGGAGAGAGAGAGAGAGCACCACCAAGGAGAGAGAGAGAGCACCACCAAGGAGAGAGAGAGAGCACCACCAAGGAGAGAGAGAGAGCACCACCAACGAGAGAGAGAGAGCACCACCCATGAGAGAGAGAGAGAGCACCACCAAGGAGAGAGAGAGAGCACCACCAAGGAGAGAGAGAGAGAGCACCACCAAGGAGAGAGAGAGAGCACCACCAAGGAGAGAGAGAGAGCACCACCAAGGAGAGAGAGAGAGCACCACCAAGGAGAGAGAGAGAGCACCACCAAGGAGAGAGAGAGAGCACCACCAAGGAGAGAGAGAGAGCACCACCAAGAGAGAGAGAGAGCACCACCAAGGCACCACCAAGGAGAGAGAGAGAGCACCACCAAGGAGAGAGAGAGAGCACCACCAAGGAGAGAGAGAGAGCACCACCAAGGAGAGAGAGAGAGCACCACCAAGGAGAGAGAGAGAGCACCACCAAGGAGAGAGAGAGAGCACCACCAAGGGGGAGGGGAGGAGAGAGAGAGCACCACCAAGGGGGAGGGGAGGAGAGAGAGAGCACCACCAAGGAGAGGGAGCACCACCAAAGAGAGAGAGGGGGAGAGAGCACCACCAAGGAGAGAGAAAGAGAGCACCAACAGGGAGAGAGAGAGCACCACCAAAGAGAGAGAGAGCACCACCAGGGAGAGAGAGAGAGAGAGCATCACCAAGGAGAGAGAGAGAGCACCACCAAGGAGAGAGAGAGAGCACCACCAAGAGAGAGAGAGAGAGCACCACCAAGGAGAGAGAGAGAGCACCACCAAGGAGAGAGAGAGAGCACCACCAAGGAGAGAGAGAGAGCACCACCAAGGAGAGAGAGAGAGCACCACCAAGGAGAGAGAGAGAGCACCACCAAGGAGAGAGAGAGAGCACCACCAAGGAGAGAGAGAGAGAGCACCACCAAGGAGAGAGAGAGAGCACCACCAAGGAGAGAGAGAGAGAGCACCACCAAGGAGAGAGAGAGAGCACCACCAAGGAGAGAGAGAGAGCACCACCAAGGAGAGAGAGAGAGAGCACCACCAAGGAGAGAGAGAGAGCACCACCAAGGAGAGAGAGAGAGCACCACCAAGGAGAGAGAGAGAGCACCACCAAGGAGAGAGAGAGAGAGCACCACCAAGGAGAGAGAGAGAGCACCACCAAGGAGAGAGAGAGAGAGCACCACCAAGGAGAGAGAGAGAGAGCACCACCAAGGAGAGAGAGAGAGCACCACCAAGGAGAGAGAGAGAGAGCACCACCAAGGAGAGAGAGAGAGCACCACCAAGGAGAGACAGAGAGAGAGCATCACCAAGGAGAGAGAGAGCACCACCAAGGAGAGAGAGAGAGAGCACCACCAAGGAGAGAGAGAGAGAGTAATGGTTTATAAATTACTAGTAAACAATGCAGTACAGTAAAAGAATGAAGCTGAAATTTAGTTAAAAATTCATCACTGACTCCGAGGAGACCTGGGAGACCATGGAGACCTGGGAGACCATGGAGACCAGGGAGACCTGGGAGACCAGGGAGACCTGTGAGACCAGGGAGACCTGGGAGACCAGGGAGACCATGGAGACCTGGGAGACCAGGGAGACCTGGGAGACCAGGTATCTCCAACACAACACCGGGTATCTCCATCACAGCATCAGGTATCTCCAACATAACACCAGGTATCTCCAACACAACACCAGGTATCTCCAACACAACACCAGGTATCTCCAACACAACACCAGGTATCTCCAACACAACACCAGGTATCTCCAACACAACACCAGGTATCCCCAACACAACACCAGGTATTCTCAACACATCAGGTATCCCCAAAGCAACTTAAGGCATCTCGAACAACACCAGGTATCCCCAACACAACACCAGGTAGCCTCAACGCTAACACCAGATATCTCCAACACAACACCAGGTATCTCCAACACAACACCAGGTAGCCTCAACGCTAACACCAGATATCTCCAACACAACACCAGGTAGCCTCAACACAACACCAGGTATCTCCAACACAACACCAGGTATCTCCAACACAATTTCCTCCCTCAACCCTCGTCAGTTTAGGTCGTCCTGTCAATCATCCATTTAATCAGTAATTGGCTGAAGTATTGAGTCTTGCAACCCGCTTCCATCACTTGCTGTGTGATCATCAAGTTAGAGGAGCGTGTGTAATTGCTACCACTGTTGTGTATGTAGCAGCAACAGCCTGCTTGATCAGCGAGTCAAAATGGTTTCTGGCCACGTGCTGTGAGAGTTGGGAATACTGATACACATCACTGTTGCTGTGACGGTGCTGCTGCTGTTTCTGCTGCAGGTGTTCTTTGTGTTGCTGTTGTTGATATTGCTGCTGCTGTTTCTACTGTTGCTGTTATTGTTGCTGCTTTTCTACTGTTGCTGTTTCTGATTCTATTGCTGCTGTTTATGATCATGTTGCTGCTGTTGCTGTTCCTGTTATTTCTGTTTCTTGTGCTGCTACTGTTGCTGTTTCTTGTGCTATTACTGTTACCGCGTCTTGTGCTGCTGCTGTTTCTTGTGCTGCTACTGTTGCTGTTTTTTTGTGCTGCTACTGTTGCTGTTTTTTGTGCTGCTGCTGTTTCCTGTTCTGCTACTGTGCTGTTTTTGTGCTCATATTATTTCTGCTGCTTCTATTGCTGTTTCTCATGCCTCTTCTGTTGCTGTTTCTATTTCAGCTGTTCTTGTTTTTATTACTGTTGGTGCTGCTGTTCCTGTTCTTGTTGGTGCTGCTGCTGTTGTTGCCGGTGCTGTTGGTACTGCTTCTACTTTTGTTTCTGTTGTTCCTGCTTCTATCGCTCCTGCTGCTGCTGCTGTTACAGCTGTTTTTCCGCGGATACTGTTATTGCGACGTTGTTGACCTGGGTTAGAGTTAGGCTGTTGTTGGAGTCCCCAGGAGGAGACCAGCTGTTGCTGGGGTCCAACAAGAGGAGACCAGCTGTTGTTGGAGTCCAACAAGAGGAGACCAGCTGTTGCTGGAGTCCAACAAGAGGAGACCAGCTGTTGCTGGAGTCCAACAAGAGGAGACCAGCTGTTGCTGGGGTCCATCAAGAGGAGACCAGCTGTTGCTGGGGTCCATCAAGAGGAGACGAGCTGTTGCTGGGGTCCATCAAGAGGAGACGAGCTGTTGCTGGGGTCCAACAAGAGGAGACGGGCTGTTGCTGGGGTCCATCAAGAGGAGACCAGCTGTTGCTGGGGTCCAACAAGAGGAGACCAGCTGTTGTTGGAGTCCAACAAGAGGAGACCAGCTGTTGCTGGGGTCCAACAAGAGGAGACCAGCTGTTGCTGGAGTCCAACAAGAGGAGACCAGCTGTTGCTGGAGTCCAACAAGAGGAGACCAGCTGTTGCTGGGGTCCATCAAGAGGAGACCAGCTGTTGCTGGGGTCCATCAAGAGAGACGACAACAAGAGGAGACGGGCTGTTGCTGGAGTCCAACAAGAGGAGACCAGCTGTTGCTGGGGTCCATCAAGAGGAGACCAGCTGTGCTGGAGTCCATGGGAGTCAGCTGTTGTTGGATCAAGAGGAGACGAGCTGTTGCTGGGGTCCAACAAGAGGAGAGGAGTCCAACAAGAGGAGACGAGCTGTTGCTGGGGTCCAACAAGAGGAGACCAGCTGTTGTTGGAGTCCAACAAGAGGAGACCAGCTGTTGTTGGAGTCCAACAAGAGGAGACGAGCTGTTGCTGGGGTCCAACAAGAGGAGACGAGCTGTTGCTGGGGTCCAACAAGAGGAGACCAGCTGTTGCTGGGGTCCAACAAGAGGAGACCAGCTGTTGCTGGGGTCCATCAAGAGGAGACCAGCTGTTGCTGTGGTCCAATAAAAGGAGACCAGCTGTTGCTGGAGTCCATCAAGAGGAGACCAGCTGTTGTTGGAGTCCAACAAGAGGAGACGAGCTGTTGCTGGGGTCCAACAAGAGGAGACCAGCTGGAGAAGGGCACAACAATGGAGGAAAGATGATCTTGATGTGTCCACGCTGCCCATACTTTGTGTATTCTTTTCATTCTGTTTGGTGTCATACTGTCTTCTGTATATCCCTTTTGAGTTCCTATTTTTTTTCATATATGAATAGTTGTACTTTGTCGCCTCTGAACTCGATGTTGTTGTTTACTGCAACAATGTTCTTGTCCTGGTGACAACTGGGATCCAGGGAATAGCTGAGTGGCCAGTGGATCAGCAGATACTGCTGCATAGCTGCTGTGTGGATATGAAACAGCGAAGACCCCAAGGCCTTGCCTTGTGGTACTGAGATTATTTGTATCGTTAAGGTAAGATTTTGCTTTGTTTGCCATTATTTGTGTTCTGTTTGTTGCTTTACAAAACCGACAGGTTGATAAATGAGACACTTGTTCAACACATTGACTCCAGGCTGAGGAGGGACTGATTACCTCAAACTCCTCATCTTCCACCGTTATTCTGGAAACGTTTCGCCACACAGTGGCGAAACGTTTCCAGAATAAACATATCCAAATGATGCACAAGTATCTCATTTATCAAAAAAGTTGTGTGCCAAGTTTACCCTTTATTTCAGTTCTCGTTTTATCGCATGTGTCGAATGGATTCTCAGAATCCGTGTGGGTTTCATCTGCGTTATGATATTCCAAAACCTCCGTAATCCAGTCGTAATGGTGCAGCAGCTGTGACAAGCATGATCTTCCCGCTGTAAATCATATTAGTTTGCATTTGGCATATTATGCTTCTTCACACAGATTGTAATTTAACGTCTCATTCTTTTACCGCTAATGATATGTGTCGAGGTGAAGTTAGGTTATGTTTTTTTTTTTTTTTGTAGCGCTCTGCTGCCTCTTGTGAAGAGAAACTATGGTAACCGTCTTGTGGTATTTCACTTGTATCTAAGCACTTTCTCCTGGTAAGGTGACATTGACTGGTGGTCTGTTTTACATGTACGTAAATGACTGAGGTATTTAGCCGGTGTGGTTGTGAGGGATCAAGTGGTGACCTGAAGCATAGCAGAGTTTGGACACTTCAGTTAGATTTTAAATCGGTATTCCGCAGCCTTTTTAGAATGAAGGGACATCTTGTAGGAGAGCCGTAGTTACCAGTTATATTCGCATAAATCATGCTCACCAGAAGTGAAAAGTGGTTATTAGAGGGGGTGATAAGGTAAAATGGTTTTAAATATGATTAAATTGTTGACACTGTGGAGTGTGTGACCTACACAAAAGTGAATTCATAATTTTGTGCGAGGGCCGCATCAATTTTCTAGAAGGACCCTTGTCTTAAACAGTTATGTATTGTGGCGTTGAATCAAGAACCCTATTACTTTACAGTTTATTTACCTTCCTACCTTCCCAGCTCAAGATCACAGCAACCTCGTACCTTCCCAGCTCAAGATCACAGCAACCTCGTACCTTCCCAGCTCAAGATCACAGCAACTTCGTACCTTCCCAGCTCAAGATCACAGCAACTTCGTACCTTCCCAGCTCAAGATCACAGCAACCTCGTACCTTCCCAGCTCAAGATCACAGCAACCTCGTACCTTCCCAGCTCAAGATCACAGCAACTTCGTACCTTCCCAGCTCAAGATCACAGCAACCTCGTACCTTCCCAGCTCAAGATCACAGCAACTTCGTACCTTCCCAGCTCAAGATCACAGCAACTTCGTACCTTCCCAGCTCAAGATCACAGCAACCTCGTACCTTCCCAGCTCAAGATCACAGCAACTTCGTACCTTCCCAGCTCAAGATCATAGCAACCTCGTACCTTCCCAGCTCAAGATCACAGCAACCTCGTACCTTTCCAGCTCAAGATCACAGCAACCTCGTACCTTCCCAGCTCAAGATCACAGCAACCTCGTACCTTCCCAGCTCAAGATCACAGCAACCTCGTACCTTCCCAGCTCAAGATCACAGCAACTTCGTACCTTCCCAGCTCAAGATCACAGCAACCTCGTACCTTCCCAGCTCAAAATCACAGCAACTTCGTACCTTCCCAGCTTAAGATCACAGCAACCTCGTACCTTCCCAGCTCAAGATCACAGCAACCTCGTACCTTCCCAGCTCAAGATCACAGCAACCTCGTACCTTCCCAGCTCAAGATCACAGCAACCTCGTACCTTCCCAGCTCAAGATCACAGCAACCTCGTACCTTCCCAGCTCAAGATCACAGCAACCTCGTACCTTCCCAGCTCAAGATCACAGCAACTTCGTACCTTCCCAGCTCAAGATCACAGTAACCTCGTACCTTCCCAGCTCAAGATCACAGCAACTTCGTACCTTCCCAGCTCAAGATCACAGCAACCTCGTACCTTCCCAGCTCAAGATCACGGCAACTTCGTACCTTCCCAGCTCAAGATCATAGCAACCTCGTACCTTCCCAGCTCAAGATCACAGCAACCTCGTACCTTTCCAGCTCAAGATCACAGCAAACCTTCCCAGCTCAAGATCACAGCAACCTCGTACCTTCCCAGCTCAAGATCACAGCACAGCAACTTCGTACCTTCCCAGCTCAAGACCACAGCAACCTCGTACCTTCCCAGCTCAAAATCACAGCAACTTCGTACCGTACCTTCCCAGCTCAAGATCAAAGCAACCTCGTACCTTGCCAGCTCAAGATCACAGCAACCTCGTACCTTCCCAGCTCAAGATCACAGCAAGTACCTTCCCAGCTCAAGATCACAGCAACCTCGTACCTTCCCAGCTCAAGATCACAGCAACCTCGTACCTTCCCAGCTCAAGATCACAGCAACCTCGTACCTTCCCAGCTCAAGATCACAGCAACCTCGTACCTTCCCAGCTCAAGATCACAGCAACCTCCTACCTTCCCAGCTCAAGATCACAGCAACCTCCTACCTTCCCAGCTCAAGATCACAACAACCTCGTACCTTCCCAGCTCAAGATCACAGCAACCTCATAGCTTCCCAGCACAAGATCACAGCAACCTCGTACCTTCCTAGCTCAAGATCACAGCAACCTCCTAACTTCTCAGCTCAAGATCACAGCAACCTCCTACATTCCCAGCTCAAGATCACAGCAACCTCATAGCTTCCCAGCTCAAGATCACAGCAACCTCCTAACTTCTCAGCTCAAGATCACATCAACCTCCTAGCTTCTCAGCTCAAGATCACAGCAACCTCGTACCTTCCCAGCTCAAGATCACAGCAACCTCGTACCTTCCCAGCTCAAGATCACAGCAACCTCATACCTTCCCCGCTCAAGATCACAGCAACCTCGTACCTTCCCAGCTCAAGATCACAGCAACCTCGTACCTTCCCAGCTCAAGATCACAGCAACCTCCTACATTCCCAGCTCAAGATCACAGCAACCTTCTAGCTTCTCAGCTCAAGATCACAGCAACCTCCTAGCTTCCCAGCTCAAGATCACAGCAACCTCCTACATTCCCAGCTCAAGATCACAGCAACCTTCTAGCTTCTCAGCTCAAAATCACAGCAACCTCCTAGCTTCTCAGCTCAGGATCACAGCAACCTCCTACATTCCCAGCTCAAGATCACATCAACCTCCTACATTCCCAGCTCAAGATCACAGCAACCTCCTAGCTTCTCAGCTCAAGATCACAGCAACCTCCTAGCTTCCCAGCTCAAGATCACAGCAACCTCCTACATTCCCAGCTCAAGATCACAGCAACCTCCTACATTCCCAGCTCAAGATCACAGCAACCTTCTAGCTTCCCAGCTCAAGATTACAGCAACCTCCTAGCTTCCCAGCTCAATATCACAGCAACCTCCTAGCTTCTCAGCTCAAGATCACAGTAACCTCCTACATTCCCAGCTCAAGATCACAGCAACCTCCTAAGCTTCTCAGCTTAAGATCACAGCAACCTCCTAGCTTCTCAGCTCAAGATCACAGCAACCTTCTAGCTTCTCAGCTCAAAATCACAGCAACCTCCTACATTCCCAGCACAAGATCACAGCAACCTTCTAGCTTCTCAGCTCAAGATCACAGCAACCTCCTAGCTTCCCAGCTCAAGATCACAGTAACCTCCTAGCTTCCCAGCTCAAGATCACAGCAACCTCCTAGCTTCCCAGCTCAAGATCACAGCAACCTCCTACATTCCCAGCTCAAAATCACAGCAACCTCCTGCATTCCCAGCTCAAGATCACAACAACCTCCTACATTCCCAGCACAAGATCACAGCAACCTTCTAGCTTCTCAGCTCAAGATCACAGCAACCTTCTAGCTTCCCAGCTCAAGATCACAGCAACCTCCTAGCTTCCCAGCTCAAGATCACAGCAACCTCCTACTTTCCCAGCTCAAAATCACAGCAACCTCCTACATTCCCAGCACAAAATCACAGCAACCGGCCTAAGTTCCTATCTTTATAAATAGATCATTTTTGGTTTAGCGTTATTTGGTTATTGAGTGACCCAAAATTAGTAAAGAATGAATGGTTTTGTCTCTGAAACATTATTTACATATAGACCAACGTATTCTGAGACTTGCCAGTAGACAAACACAGATCCAATATCGGATCACAAATGTGGGTGAGTGAGTAGTAACACATCCTCGTACTAGTGAAGTCTGTTAGCTGCAAGAACTCCAGCAAATAGGTGGAAAGTCATCACGGTAGTTAAAAGTTATCACACAAGACGATCAGTCTTCTTTGCACAGTATTCAGTAAGAAAATCGAGAAACAAGGATTCTGGGCTATCATTGTTGGAGTGATACACAACTATCAGTCTCACAATGTGTCAGTATCATCATTTGCTGCTATTTATGATATCTTACATGACACTACACGTTGACCACTTGGTGTATGATGGACACTTGATAAAAATGAAGAATAATTGACCTCAGTTCCACCACCCTGAACAGCAGCTAACCCTCAGAATGTAATTAAAGAGCAGGATCTTGGGAGAGCAGCTACAATCACTCTTATATCAGACTCCAACAGCCATGTTGACATTTTTGATATTTTATGATATTTTATTCATAAAATATCAAGAAAAGACTAATTTACAACTTCAGTAATATGCATAATTTTATATCATATTGAACGGCTGTTCAGTAATCCTACTTTCATGGGTTTTGAAGAGCTTAATGAGGATTGTGGTAGCTCATTGAGGCTGCAAAGTTTGTATTCTCCATTAATTCGTGACGATGTGACCTCATCTCCGGACAGTCTGAATTGGAGACAGACTAGTGCATTGCGCCCTGAGAAGCATCTCTGGAGGAAGAGAGAGATGATTTGTCAGAATTTCTAAAGTCATGATCACCAGCACAAAATGCGCATCTCGGTTCACCATTGTTTGAGAACCTTTTCCTGCAGTATGACCGCAGCTCTGACAATAACAACACTGGATCGCCCAAAGCCTCTCATAAACTTTGTAAGGAACAAAGAGGCACAATACCGTGACTGGAACAATACACAAATAACACGCACATAGGAGAGAGCAGGAAGGAGGAGCTTACGACGTTTCAGCCCGACTTGAACCATTTACAAAGTCGTCGTAAGTTCCCCTCTCCCATGTGCAGGTTATTTGTGTATAAACCTTACCTTATACCTTTCATATACCTTTGATATACCTGGTCAACCAGGCTGTTGCTGCTGGAGGCCCGCTGGCCCACATATCCATCACAGCCAGGTTGCTCTGGCACCCGGTGAAGTTTCCTCTTGAAGACTTCTACACTTGTTCCAGCAGTGTTTCTGATATCTGGTAAGATGTTGAAAAGTCTGGGACCCCGGATGTTGATACAGTGTTCCCTTATTGTCCCCACCGCACCCCTGCTCCTCACTGGGTTTATTTTGCACTTCCTCCCATATCTTTCACTCCAGTATGTTGTTATGGCAGTGTGCAGATTTGGGACCAAGCCTTCGAGTACCTTCCAGGTATATATTATTATGTACTTCTCTCTCCTCCGCTCCAATGAGTACATGTTCAAGACTTGCAGGCGTTCCCAGTGGTTTAGGTGCTTTACTGGCTCAATGTGAGCCGTAAACGATCTCTGTATTTGTTCTAGCTCCGATATTTCTCCTGCCCTGAACGGGGCCGTCAGCACTGAGCAATATTCTAAATGAGGGAGCACTAGCGATTTGAAGAGTGTCACCATCGGCATTGTTTCCCTCATTTTGAAAGTTCTCAGTACCCACCCCGTCATCTTCCTGGCTGTCGTGATCTTTGTCTTGTTATGGTCTTTAAAAGAAAGGTCCGCTGACATAATTATTCCTAGGTCTTTTACGTGTTCCTTACGTTCTATTTGGTGACCCTCTTGAGTTTTGTATATAGTGCTCCTTTTGAGTTCTTCATTCTTTCCATACCTAAGCAGCTGGAACTTATCACCATTGAACGTCATGTTGTTCTCCACTGCCCACTGGGAAACCCTGTTTATGTCTTCCTGTACTTTTTCTGTGTCTTCTACCGTAGTGACTTTCATGCTTATTTTAGTGTCATCTGCAAATGATGATACAAAAGTGTCCCGGGTGTTTTTGTCTATGTCTGCTATGAGGATGAGGAACAGCAGAGGTGCCAGGACAGTGCCTTGGGGCACTGAGCTTTTGACCTCGCTGATGCTGGATCTTGCCCTGTTCACTACTACTTTTTGTGTTCTGTGTGTTAGGAATCCGAAAATCCATCTACCTACCTTTCCCGTAATACCCATGGCCTTCATTTTGTGCGCTATTACTCCATGATCGCATTTGTCAAACGCCTTTGCAAAAATTGTTTAAATCACATCTGCGTTTTGGTCGTCTTCCAGTGCCTCCGTAATTCTGTCATAATGGTTCAGCAGCTGTGACAGACATGATCGTCCTGCTCTAAAACCATGCTGATTCGGGTTATGTTGGTTGTGCTGCTCCATGAAATTTGTAACCTGCCATCTCATCACTGTTTTGAAGATTTTTATGGTGTGAGAGGTTAGGGCTACTGGTCTGTAATTTTTAGCAAGTGCTCTACTACCTCCCTTGTGCAAAGGAGCTATTCTGCACTCTTTAAGACCTCCGGTATTTCACCTAGATCTAAGCTCTTTCTCCAAAGAATACTGAGGGCTCGTGCTTGTTAGACCAATAAACACCATCCGATTTCAAGAGCCTTTTTTTTTAAGGCCTGTCTCCCTTTATAACTCTGGGTACGCAAGCTACGGATAAATCAGGGAACGAGGTGGGGTTTTGAACCCACAGAAAGTTAGTCCTAAAACTCACAGGTCAGTGCGTTAACCACTAGGCCAGCTGGCTCTAAGATTCATCCAACTAGGTATATTTTTTTCGTGAATCAAACTGGAGATGTTATGTGAGCAAAACGACTTTGTTCCCGTGAGTGACCAAGCTCGACCATAATGTTGGGATGGTAACCCTGGCAAATGAGGCTTCCTCATCCCTGAGAGAGAAACATTACACAGAGGAAAAACATAAGAAGTTTGGGTAGCGGTGGTGGTTGGCTGTTTAATATTTAATAATAATAATAATAATAATAATAATAATAATAAACAAAAACAATAACATTAACTTTATACGATGCCTCTAGCAGTGTCCAGGACACACAGGCAACACCATACCAGACACTCAGAGCATCAAGGATAGCCTCGCCCATGCCAGGGCCCGCCCAGGGATCACACATACCCAGCATTCCTCCTGAACAGTGCTACCCCAAGTACAGTATTTTCCGGCATATAAGGCGCGCTTTTTTTCCCCACAACAAAGTCTTGGAAAATCAGCCTGCGCCTTATATGCTCAAGGTCAGGGTCAAGGATAGGCTTTAGATTACCCTTTAACAGTTATTTACTAACATTACGTTATAACTTCTTGGAAATATCTATATGTATTTTATGCTTGTGCACCTTATATGTCGGAAAATACGGTAACTGAGCAGCATGTGACTCAGGCTCTGCACCCTTCAACACGTCGGTTCATCCTTGGTACAGACATACGTTCTACAGTTCCCTGCTTGTACTCGTAGACTGTACCTGGAATATATGATGATCTTTGGTATATCTTTGATGGGTTTCGAGAGTTTTCCTACTTCCGAAGTCCGGCCCTGGAACGCCAGGCTTGTCTGGTGCTTGCCTGGTTAACTAGGCTGTTTTCTGCTGTAGGCCCACTGGCCCACATATCTATCACAGCCTGGTTAAGGTTTTCACCTGGTATAACTTTATATCCTTGATAGAGAGTCCCAGAATTCTAAGAGTACGATCACTCTCTACCACACCCACCCCTCCAGTTCAGGGTAACTGAGAAGGTGTTGACGTGTCTCGCGCCGGCCATGACCAGGATGTGATGGCTGGAACATTTGCTCTCGTGTGCCTGGGAGAGTGAGACTGCCGCGCTAATCTGGTGTCCCGCACACGAGCCTCCTCTCACTTTCAAGCAATGATGTCAAGCTCGCCAAAGATGCGTCCAGAGGGGACGCCAACCTTCCTCTCAACCTGCTGCTCTCGCTGTCGCAGCCGTCCGCATACAAACTACATACTTGGTAATATCGTCGCACGTTTTAGCTCGACCACCATACACTCTAGGGTACTTCTGGGAGATCTTGCCTAGTGTTCTGGGTGTTCCTTCAGTACAGCCGTCATTCTACCATCTTTAACCTTTAATAAACAAACGCTAAGAATACAAGGACCCCAATACAGATTACAATACCCCAATGGAAACTACAAGGATCCTAATGGAAACAAGTCACTGACTTTTTTGGGGGTTTATCCCAAGTAATTTACACATACATTACTGTGTATGATTGTACCTGTGTGCCTCTACCTAAATAAACTTACATCCTTTATCAGATAGCTCCTTCATTTCTATATTCATGTCAATAATACCAGAAACAATGTCATCTATAAAAGAGGGCAGCATGTTGTTTGGGTCAGAGACCACAAAACCAGTGTTAGCTGGAAAACAGGAAGCCAGGGCCACCCCAGCATTCCGCCTCACCTCCGCACTTGGTAAACCAAGCACAGAAACGTGATTTTTAGTCTCCTTTGCCCGTGTTTTTTTTTTTTACTGTGGCTGAACTTTAAGCAGTCCTGGACTAAATCACTCACTCGGGCAACAACCTGCATTGTGAACTCTGCGGCCAGACTTGGCAGTAACCACCAGAACCTGTTGGTCGTGTATATAGTGATAGTGCACATAGTGAGGATAGTGACAGTGCATAGTGATGATAGTGACAGTGCGCAATGATGATAGTGACTGCACAGTGATAGTGACATTGCATATAGTAATGATAGTGACTGCACAGTGATGATAGTGACAGTACACATCGATGATATTGACAGTACACAGTGAGGATAGTGACAGTACACATAGTGATGATAGTGGGAGTACACAGTGATAGTACACAGTGATAGTGAGTACACAGTGATAGTGACAGTGCACATATTGATAGCGACAGTGCACATAGCGATGGTAGTGACAGTGCACATAGTGATGATAGTAACAGTGCACATAGTGGTGATAGTGACAGTGCACATAGTGATAGTGACAGTACACATAGTAATGATAGTGACAGTGCACAGTGATGATAGTGACAGTGCACAGTGATGATAGTGACAGTGCACATAGTGATGATAGTGACAGTGCACATAGTGATGATAGTGACAGTGCACATAGTGATGATAGTGACAGTGCACATAGTGATGATAGTGACAGTGCACATAGTGATGATAGTGACAGTGCACAGTGATGATAGTGACAGTGCACATAATGATGATAGTGACAGTGCATATACAATGATAGTGACAGTACACATGCAGCAATGATAGTGATAATACATATACAGTGATGATAGTGACTGCACATACAGTGATGATAGTGACAATACACATACAGTGATGATAATGACAGTGTGCATACAGTGATAATAGTGACAGTGCACATACAGTGATAGTGACTACACATAGTGATGATAGTGACAATGCACATACAGTGATAACAGTGACAGTGCGCATACAGTGATAACAGTGACAGTGCGCATACAGTGACGATAGTGATAGTGCACATACAGTGATGATAGTGACAGTACACATAGTGATGATAGTGACAGTGCACATACAGTGATGATAGTGATAGTGCACATAGTGATGATAGTGACAGTACACATATTGATGATAGTGACAGAGCACAGTGTTGACAGTGACAGTACACATAGTGATGATAGTGACAGTATACATACAGTGATGATAGTAACAGTATACATACAGTGATGATAGTGACATACAGTGATGATAGTGACAGTACACATAGTGACGATAGTGACAGTGATAGTGACAGTACACATAGTGACGATAGTGACAGTGATGATAGTGACTACACATAGTGACGATAGTGACAGTGACAGTACACATAGTGATGATAGTGACAGTATACATATAGTGATGATAGTGACAGTATACATACAGTGACAGTGACAGTACACATAGTGATGATAGTGACAGTATACAGTGATGATAGTGACAGTATACATAGTGATGATAGTGAGAGTATGCATACAGTGATAGTGACAGTACACAGTGATGATAGTGACAGTACACATAGTGATGATAGTGACAGTGATGATAGCGACAGTACACATAGTGATGATAGTGACAGTGATGATAGTGACAGTACACATAGTGACGATAGTGGCAGTACACATAGTGACGATAGTGACAGTACACATAGTGACGATAGTGACAGTACACATATGATAGTGACAGTACACATAGTGATAGTGACAGTGATGATAGTGACAGTGATGATAGTGACAGTACACATAGTGATGATAGTGACAGTGATGATAGTGACAGTACACATAGTGATGATAGTGACAGTACACATAGTGATGATAGTGACAGTACACATAGTGACAGTGATGATAGTGACAGTACACATAGTGATGATAGTGACAGTGATGATATTGACAGTACACATAGTGATGATAGTGACAGTACACATAGTGATGATAGTGACAGTGATGATAGTGACAGTACACATAGTGATAGTGACAGTGATGATAGTGACAGTACACATAGTGATGATAGTGACAGTGATGATAGTGACAGTACACATAGTGATGATAGTGAGTGATGATAGTGACAGTACACATAGTGATGATAGTGACAGTACACATAGTGATGATAGTGACAGTGATGATAGTGACAGTACACATAGTGATGATAGTGACAGTACACATAGTGATGATAGTGACAGTGATGATAGTGACAGTACACATAGTGATGATAGTGACAGTACACATAGTGATGATAGTGACAGTGCACATAGTGATAGTGAGTGATGATAGTGACAGTATACATACAGTGATGATAGTAACAGTACACATAGTGATGATAGTGACAGCGATGATAGTGACAGTGCACATAGTGATGATAGTGACAGTATACATACAGTGATGATAGTGACAGTACACAGTGATGATAGTGACAGTATACATACAGTGATGATAGTAACAGTACACATAGTGATGATAGTGACAGTATACATACAGTGATGATAGTAACAGTACACATAGTGATGATAGTGACAGCGATGATAGTGACAGTGCACATAGTGATGATAGTGACAGTGATGATAGTGACAGTATACATACAGTGATGATAGTGACAGTATACATACAGTGATGATAGTGACAGTACACAGTGATGATAGTGACAGTATACATACAGTGATGATAGTGACAGTACACATAGTGATGATAGTGACAGTATACATACAGTGATCATAGTGACAGTTATGATAGTGACAGTTCACATAGTGATGATAGTGACAGTATACATACAGTGATGATAGTGACAGTACACATAGTGATGATAGTGACAGTGATGATAGTGACAGTATACATAGTGATGATAGTGACAGTACACATAGTGATGATAGTGACAGTATACATACAGTGATGATAGTGACAGTGATGATAGTGACAGTTCACATAGTGATGATAGTGACAGTATACATACAGTGATGATAGTGACAGTGATGATAGTGACAGTTCACATAGTGATGATAGTGACAGTATACATACAGTGATCATAGTGACAGTGATGATAGTGACAGTTCACATAGTGATGATAGTGACAGTATACATACAGTGATCATAGTGACAGTGATCATAGTGACAGTGATGATAGTGACAGTACACATAGTGATGATAGTGACAGTGATGATAGTGACAGTTCACATAGTGATGATAGTGACAGTATACATACAGTGATCATAGTGACAGTGATGATAGTGACAGTACACATAGTGATGATAGTGACAGTGATGATAGTGACAGTTCACATAGTGATGATAGTGACAGTATACATACAGTGATCATAGTGAAAGTGATGATAGTGACAGTGCACATAGTGATGATAGTGACAGCGATGATAGTGACAGTGCACATAGTGATGATAGTGACAGTGATGATAGTGACAGTATACATACAGTGATGATAGTGACAGTACACATAGTGATAGTGACAGTATACATACAGTGATCATAGTGACAGTGATGATAGTGACAGTTCACATAGTGATGATAGTGACAGTATACATACAGTGATGATAGTAACAGTTCACATAGTGATGATAGTGACAGTATACATACAGTGATCATAGTGACAGTGATGATAGTGACAGTTCACATAGTGATGATAGTGACAGTATACATACAGTGATGATAGTAACAGTTCACATAGTGATGATAGTGACAGTATACATACAGTGATCATAGTGACAGTGATGATAGTGACAGTTCACATAGTGATGATAGTGACAGTATACATACAGTGATGATAGTAACAGTACACATAGTGATGATAGTGACAGTATACATACAGTGATCATAGTGACAGTGATGATAGTGACAGTTCACATAGTGATGATAGTGACATTATTTAAAATAAAAACAATGTCTTCTCTTACAACAATGTAGAAATTTAAAACAAAAATGAAGAAACAAATCAAAGTTTTACTTTATTATGGTATTTTAACATTTGAGAAATTTCTAATAATTTCTCGATTATCTTCATATTTTATCTATGAATTTTAACTGTTGATTATATTTAACATGTCTGAGTGTGTGTTAATCCCTGGAACTTATATACATGTATACTGTGTTGTGTCTCAGCGCCGTAATGTTAGACTGGGTTAAGTTCCAGTTCCTGGACCCCTCAAGGGAGGTTCCTTGACGCTGGTGAGGGGCTCTTGATCGAGGGAATTGGATCTGTGCCTGAATATCTGAATACCTTCCCCCCACATGCGCTGTATAATCCTACAGGTTTAGCGCTCCCCATGATTATTATTATTATCCAGTTCCTGGTCCTCTTGAGAGTGTAGGTGCCAGTTCGTTATTGTTGAATAAATTGTGAAAACTGATACAGTGGTTTCCTTGCTAATGCCTCGGTTGATCAGCTTGAAACTTTTAACACTGATGTATCTTACTGAGACGATGGTTTAGATAGTCTTTTTGTAATGTGTAGCTGCTATCTAATCTATTTTATTTCATCTCCTCAGCTGAGGATGAGCATACCTTTCCCACATCACCTCAGCTGAGGATGAACATACCTTTCCCACATCACCTCAGCTGAGGATGAACATACCTTTCCCACATCACCTCAGCTGAGGATGAGCATACCTTTCCCACATCACCTCAGCTGAGGATGAGCATACCTTTCCCACATCACCTCAGCTGAGGATGAGCATACCTTTCCCACATCACCTCAGCTGAGGATGAGCATACCTTTCCCACATCACCTCAGCTGAGGATGAACATACCTTTCCCACATCACCTCAGCTGAGGATGAACATACCTTTCACACATCACCTCAGCTGAGGATGAGCATACCTTTCCCACATCACCTCAGCTGAGGATGAACATACCTTTCCCACATCACCTCAGCTGAGGATGAACATACCTTTCCCACATCACCTCAGCTGAGGATGAACATACCTTTCCCACATCACCTCAGCTGAGGATGAACATACCTTTCCCACATCACCTCAGCTGAGGATGAACATAACTTTCCCACATCACCTCAGCTGAGGATGAGCATACCTTTCCCACATCACCTCAGCTGAGGATGAGCATACCTTTCCCACATCACCTCAGCTGAGGATGAGCATACCTTTCCCACATCACCTCATCTGAGGATGAACATACCTTTCCCACATCACCTCAGCTGAGGATGAACATACCTTTCCCACATCACCTCAGCTGAGGATGAGCATACCTTTCCCACATCACCTCAGCTGAGGATGAGCATACCTTTCCCACATCACCTCAGCTGAGGATGAACATACCTTTCCCACATCACCTCAGCTGAGGATGAGCATACCTTTCCCACATCACCTCAGCTGAGGATGAGCATACCTTTCCCACATCACCTCAGCTGAGGATGAGCATACCTTTCCCACATCACCTCAGCTGAGGATGAGCATACCTTTCCCACATCACCTCAGCTGAGGATGAGCATACCTTTCCCACATCACCTCAGCTGAGGATGAGCATACCTTTCCCACATCACCTCAACTGAGGATGAGCATACCTTTCCCACATCACCTCAGCTGAGGATGAGCATACCTTTCCCACATCACCTCAACTGAGGATGAGCATACCTTTCCCACATCACCTCAGCTGAGGATGAGCATACCTTTCCCACATCACCTCAGCTGAGGATGAGCATACCTTTCCCACATCACCTCAGCTGAGGATGAGCATACCTTTCCCACATCACCTCAGCTGAGGATGAGCATACCTTTCC
Source organism: Cherax quadricarinatus (assembly GCF_038502225.1). Taxonomy (NCBI): domain Eukaryota; kingdom Metazoa; phylum Arthropoda; class Malacostraca; order Decapoda; family Parastacidae; genus Cherax; species Cherax quadricarinatus. The sequence continues at coordinate 14,890,621 of NC_091358.1, read as the reverse complement.
CACATCACCTCAGCTGAGGATGAGCATACCTTTCCCACATCACCTCAGCTGAGGATGAACATACCTTTCCCACATCACCTCAGCTGAGGATGAGCATACCTTTCCCACATCACCTCAGCTGAGGATGAGCATACCTTTCCCACATCACCTCAGCTGAGGATGAGCATACCTTTCCCACATCACCTCAGCTGAGGATGAGCATACCTTTCCCACATCACCTCAGCTGAGGATGAGCATACCTTTCCCACATCACCTCAGCTGAGGATGAGCATACCTTTCCCACATCACCTCAGCTGAGGATGAGCATACCTTTCCCACATCACCTCAGCTGAGGATGAGCATACCTTTCCCACATCACCTCAGCTGAGGATGAGCATACCTTTCCCACATCACCTCAGCTGAGGATGAGCATACCTTTCCCACATCACCTCAGCTGAGGATGAGCATACCTTTCCCGCATCACCTCAGCTGAGGATGAGCATACCTTTCCCACATCACCTCAACTGAGGATGAGCATACCTTTCCCACATCACCTCAGCTGAGGATGAGCATACCTTTCCCACATCACCTCAGCTGAGGATGAGCATACCTTTCCCACATCACCTCAGCTGAGGATGAACATACCTTTCCCACATCACCTCAGCTGAGGATGAGCATACCTTTCCCACATCACCTCAGCTGAGGATGAGCATACCTTTCCCACATCACCTCAGCTGAGGATGAACATACCTTTCCCACATCACCTCAGCTGAGGATGAGCATACCTTTCCCACATCACCTCAGCTGAGGATGAACATACCTTTCCCACATCACCTCAGCTGAGCATGAGCATACCTTTCCCACATCACCTCAGCTGAGGATGAGCATACCTTTCCCACATCACCTCAGCTGAGGATGAACATACCTTTCCCACATCACCTCAGCTGAGGATGAGCATACCTTTCCCACATCACCTCAGCTGAGGATGAGCATACCTTTCCCACATCACCTCAGCTGAGGATGAGCATACCTTTCCCACATCACCTCAGCTGAGGATGAGCATACCTTTCCCACATCACCTCAGCTGAGGATGAGCATACCTTTCCCACATCACCTCAGCTGAGGATGAGCATACCTTTCCCACATCACCTCAGCAGAGTCCCCACTCACCTCAGTAAATAAACCCTACTCACCTAAATGGCAAATCCCCCTTCTCACCTCAGCAGATAAATCGGCCTACTAACCTCAGGGGGAAAAAATCCCTTCCCAGCTGAGTAGGATAATCCTGCCTCAGTAGATTATATTTCCCACTCTTTATTCATAAAGTCTGGCCTCACCTTCACCAGTAAGTCTAAAGTCTTATTATTCTCGTTTTAGCACAGTGGTATTAAAGAGTGACTGTTGAAAACAGCCTCGTGTTTCCTTTGATGGCGTTGATGGTCGCTGTTTGTTGACGGTGGATCGAGCATGCACCAGTAGGTGCGTTGAAAACGGTATAAAATATCGGCAAGTTGATTATTAAGAAATAATATTTGAGGGACTAACCACCTCAAATATTTCTCCAAGGTTAATGGACTGTTTATATAATTTTTATTTCACTACTGCACCTGCTGACTCTGTATTTGACTGAAGAAGTCTACTGTGTAGGAGAAACGTTTCAACAATAAAAATACCCGACTGTTGCATATGTGTCATGATCATCACCGGTAGCTGTGCTGGTCCACGTGGGTGCAGCGCTTCACGTAGATATCTTAAAACAGTGTTGATAAAGTCTAATGGTGATGGTGATACCTGAAGGATGTGTCCAGGAGATCAGTGCTCTCGCAAACCGGTCCCAGACCAGGCCTTCTGGTAGATCAGGGCCTGATAAAACAGGCTGTTACTGATGGCCACACGCTGGGTCGCACGCAGTCCAACGTGCAAACCACAGCCTGGTTGGTCAGGAAATGATTGGAGGAACTTGTCAGGTTCCCTCTTGAAGACAGGCAGAGGTTGAGTGTTAATTTTCATTATTTACGGAAGAAGGGGCGCTGAAGAGTCGGGGACCTCTGACACTCAACGAGTTCTCTTAGTGTACTTGTCTCACACCTGCTGTTCATTGGAGATACTTTGCACCGTCTGCCAAGTCTCTTGCTTTCATATGGAATGATTTAAGTGTTCTGGATTGGGACAAGTCTCTGTAAGATTTTCCACGTGCAAATTATGATGTACCTTTCTCGTCTACATTCCAAGGCATACTCTTTAAGGTATTTCAGGCATTCCCAGTAGGTCAGATGCTTGACTGAAAATTCTCTGTAGGTTTTCCAACTCAGCAATCTCGCCTGCCATGGAGGAGGCCGTTAGAATACTGCAGTATTCCAGCCTGGAGAGACTTAGTGACTTGAAGAGTTTCATCATTGGCTCAACCTACCTTGTCTTAAACCTTCTGGTTATCCAGGCCATCGTTTTCCTTGTGGTAGCAATAGCAATATTGTTGTGCTCTTTGAATGTGAGATATTCTGATATAATTGTTGCTAAGTCCCACACATGGAGCGAAGATGTATATTACCTATTGTAAGTGCAACCAACAGCTTGTTCCCTAAACTACGCAAGTCCAACATTGATCTTGCTGTGGTTACCACTGAAACTGTCAGACATATAGCGAGGACCTTCCTAACCTGCACACCACCCAAGAACACACGAGTCTACACCATCCCCAGTTAGTAACACGCTGAGATGTAGCAAAACACTGAGGCGTAGTTAGAAACACACCGAGACGTAGTAACACACTGAGACGTAGTAACACACTGAGAGGCAGTAACACACTGAGATGCAGTTAGTAACACACTGAGAGGCAGTTAGTAACACTAAGGCGCAGTAACGCTAAGACGCAGTTAGTAACACTAAGACGCAGTCTAGTAAGTTGTCTTCAAACTTCATTAACAAAGTTTTCCGTCAAGTTTTAAACTTCATTGTTTTGACTGTTCACTGCGACTTAAAGTTGGGATTTTTTAGATGCTTGATGCTCTTGATCCAGGCAGTTTGAGTACCCCCCCTTGCCCAGGTGTTGTGTGAGCCTTGTGGGTTTAGCGCTTCTTGAGGCGTGGAAACTTTTCATCTCTCTCTCTCTCTCTCTCTCTCTCTCTCTCTCTCTCTCTCTCTCTCTCTCTCTCTCTTTTACACAGGGTTTGACAAGGTTAGGTTAAGGATCCCTAGCTTTATTGACAAGCTCTTTACAAGTTAAGGATTCCTAACTTTATTGGCAAGCTAAGAGCTGTTACATACATCAGCTCATTTGATAGCATTTTTATTGTTATGAGACATACAAGTAGGGAACAGGATGAAGTTGGAGCCATCTGTGGGCCAGCATTTTCATCTGATCAACTGACTTTATCTCGTTGACATCATAACGCTCTATGAATGTGTTCCATACTCGAATTATCCTGGGGATAAATGGCCTCAGATGAAATGATGTTCTGGAGAAGGGTACAGCCCGAGTGAAGTTGCTGCTTTCTGCCCGTTTTGTGATATAGAAGCTTGTTTCACGCTGTCCTGGAAGTGGATCCAAGTGTGGTACTTTGACAATATTGGCCTTGTACATAACAGTAAGGCCACCCACATTCCTCCTGTGTTGAAGGCTCTGCTGAAATGACAGATCTATCCAGGATGGGTCCAGGCGAGAGATGAGACGTCTTGCTCAGTTCTCTACTCTGTCAAGCAGTAGCAGATGAGAAGGGGGGGGGCAGGCGAACCAAGAAAGTTGCAGCCCCTACTGTCAAGTAGATGCGAGATACGGCGAAGTGCTGTAAGCTTCCTGGCTGCCTCGTTTGCAAGATTTACAACGTGGTTTTTCATGGTCAGTTTGGAGTCAGATTTCACCCCAAGGATATCAATTTCCTCCCCAGGTGCCAGCACCCTCCCATTCATTATTACCACTGCACCGGCATTACCACTATGGTGCCTAGAGATCATCATTTGTGTTTTCTCAGGTGCAAATGTTACTTGCCATCTATTTCCCCAAGCTGATATAGCTCTTAGCTGGTGATTGATGTAGCTTAGATCAGCTGGCATTTCTTCTCTTGGATAAGTGAATGTCAGTGTACAGTCGTCTGCATATGCATGGGATTCTGGGATGAGATGAAGACGGTCGTTGAAGTAGACATTCCATAACAATGGTCCCAGAACGCTTCCTCCAATAGGATGTCTTGCTGATTCTGTTTCTCTCTCTCTCTCTCTCTCTCTCTCTCTCTCTCTCTCTCTCTCTCTCTCTCTCTCTCTCTCTCTCTCTCTCTCTCTCTCCCTTTCTCCCTTTCTCTCTTCCTTTCTCCCTTTCTCTCTCTCTCGCCTTTTCTCTTGCCCTCTCCAGCCTTCTCTCTCTTTTTTATCTCTCTCTCTCTCTCTCTCTCTCTCTCTCTCTCTCTCTCAGCTTTTCATTTCCTGGCGTCGTGGTAAAGAGCGTAAAAAATAATCAAAGGTAATTAATAAACTTTCTTAATTAAGTCATTATATGTGTGTGTATATAATGAACCTTATCTGGGTACACCAGTAACACTTCATTATATGTGTGTGTGTGTGTGTGTGTGTGTGTGTGTGTGTGTGTGTGTGTGTGTGTGTGTGTGTGTGTGTGTGTATAATGAACCTTGTCTGGGCCACCAATAATACATGTAGGTGCGTATAATGAACCTTATCTGGGTACACCAGTAACACTTCATTATATGTGTGTGTGTGTGTGTGTGTGTGTGTGTGTGTGTATAATGAACCTTGTCTGGGCCACCAATAATACATGTAGGTGCGTATAATGAACCTTATTTGGGATCACCAGTAACTTTATATGTGTATATGTATAATGAACCTTATTTGGGTCCACCAGTAACACGTCATTATACGTGGGTGTGTATAATGAACTATATTTGAGTTCACCAGTAACACGTCATTATACGTGGGTGTGCATAATGAACTATATTTGGGTCCACCAGTAACACGTCATTATACGTGGGCGTGTATAATGAACTATATTTGGGTTCACCAGTAACACGTCATTATACGTGGGTGTGTATAATGAACTATATTTGGGTTCACCAGTAACACGTCATTATACGTGGGTGTGTATAATGAACTATATTTGGGTCCACCAGTAACACGTCATTATACGTGGGTGTGCATAATGAACTATATTTGGGTCCACCAGTAACACGTCATTATACGTGGGTGTGTACAATGAAGGTTGTCTCTGACCTATACTAACACATTGTATGTGGGTGTGTAGAAAACATTAATAACAATAAACTCTTTTAGTCAACAATGACGCGTGTATAATGTTAATTGCATCATCTCTGGTGTATATATATATATATATATATATATATATATATATATATATATATATATATACACACACACGAGGCTTTTAAGCGACGTCGTGTGTATCTGATAAGTATAATTTTTATCTTATCATTTTATGGCATAATTTTTATCTTCAGCAAATTTGTGTGTATATATATATACACTGAGTGGCCACTCTGTTAAGTATACTCTTCTAGCACTAGATAGGTTCTCTTGCCGTCAGAACAGCTTGAATTCTCGTGACATGGATTCAACAAGGTGTTGGACACATTCCCTAGAGATCCTTGTCCATTTTGACATGATGGCATCAAGAAGTTGCTGTACATTTGTCGGCTGCATATTTATGCTGCGAATCGTTTTTTTTTTTTTTTTTACCAAGTGAAATTCTGACCCAGCCATTTGCATGTCGCAGATAAAAATCGTGATTCTTCTGATTATGCGATGTTTTTCCTATCTTCATCTGTTCAGTTTTAGTGAGGTTATGAACACTGTAGCTTCAGTTTCATGTTCTTAGTTGTCTTCTGCTGCTGTAATCCATCCACTTCAAGGTTCGACTTGTTGTGCATTCAGACATGTTTTTCTGTGCATACCGCTGCATACCACTGTAAGTTGAGTTACTGTCACCTTCCTGTCACCTTGAACCAGTCTGGTCATTCTCCCCTGACCTCTTTCATTAACAAGACGTTTTCGCCCACAGACCTGCCACACACTGATTGTTTAGTGTTTTTCACACCATTCTCTGTAAACTCTAGCCACTGTTTTGTGTGGAAATCCCCAGGAGATCAATAGTTTCTGAGATACTCAAAGCACCTTGAATGGCACCATCAATCATTCCACCGTCAAAGTCACTTAGATCACATTTCTTCCCCATTCTGATGTTCAGTCTAAACAACAACTGAACCTCTTGATCATGTCTCCATGTTTTTAGGCATTGAGGTGCTGCCACATGATTGGCTGATTTTGCATTAACGAGCAGGTGTACCTAATAAAGTGACTGTGTGTGTGTGTGTGTTAGTCTCTTATGGTGGTATGCCTACTCTTGTTGTTTATGATGGCTGGTGGCTAGGAAGAGACTTCTTGCCTGTGCTTGGTAAGTCAGCATGGGCTGACACCTGGCAGCAGATTAGAACTATCACACGGACATGGAGCAGTTACTGTCTAGTTTCCCCGTTCATTCTGCATGTCAGAGTGTGTTGAATGTGACTCAGTAGCAGAGACAAGGTGCCTCTCTCTCTCTCTCTCTCATTTACCCAGCGCTTTGCAAGGTTAGGTATGAGGTTCGTAACTTTATTTACAAGCTAAGAGCTGTTTCTTACATCAACTCATTTGAAAGCCTTTTTATTTTTAAGAATTTTAGACATAGAACATGATGAAGTTGGAGTCAGCTGTGGACCAGCGATTTCAAAGTCAACTGACTTTATTACGTTGATGTCGTTGTACTGTACGAACATATTCCAGACTCAAGTCGTCATAGGAATAAATGATCTCGGATGAAGCGATGTTCTTGAGAAGGGCACAGTGTAGTTGCTGTTAGCTGTCTGCATACATGTATTTATATATCTACATGCACATATGTTTATATGTAGGAACCCATGATAACAGTTCATGAGTACACAAGAATGCACGGGGACTCGAACTGTAGTTCATGCATGTGACACGCCCAGTGCCGTGTTATTTAACCACAGATTATACGAATAGGTTGATGTTATTGGTACAGTGCTGGGCTTGCCACACGGATGGACCACGGTTCGAGTCCTTGTCCATTCTTCTGTTTACTCACAGACAGTCGTTCATTAGGATTTATCTTGGGTTTATGGACTACATGACCTTGTTGAAAATCATATAAAATACCAACAGCCTGAAGATTAAGATACATGTGCAACAGTTGGGTATCTTTTTTGATAAGAATATGAAAAAAGAAACACTGCAGCAGGCCTACTGGCCCATGCGAGGCAGGTCCAAGTCACCTATCGGCTTAAGCCAATGACCCACCTAGTCGAGGTCAGGTTAGGTCACATCCACTCATGGAAGGAGCACGGTATCAGACCTATTAGCACTAGCTAGTCAGGTCCAACTCACACCCATCCACACCCACTCATGTATTTATCCAACCTAGTATTTTTAAAACTACACAACGTCTTAGCTTCTATGACGGTACTCGGGAGTTTGTTCCACTCAACCACAACTCTGTTACCAAACCAGTGCTTTCCTATATCCTATATCCCTTTATTTATTCCTGTTTTTCATTTATACACCTCAATCATAGCCGTCCTAATTTTACGCCTTTCTAGAGAGTGCAGATTCAGGGCCTCAGTCTATCCTCTTAAGGAAGATTTCTGATACATTGGATCAACTTTGTCATCCTCCTTTGTACGTTTTCCAGAGCATTTCTATCCATTTTGTAATACGGTGACCAAAACTGTGCAGCATAATCTAGATGAGGCCTAACCAAGGATATATAGAATTGAAGAACAACCTGAGGACTCGTATAATTTATGCTTCTTGATATAAAGCCCAAGGATTCTTCACTCTACCATCGTGTATGTAACCGTGTTTTTTTTTTTTTTACAATTTTGGAAGTCATTCATAACGGCTTTGAAGGAACTTGAACTAGAGCACGCCACTGCCATGCTGGTGTGAGATTCGTCTGTCAAAACTTGCTTTATGGTCACAGTGGTGGCCTATGTTAACCTTCCTAGTGTGTGCAAAAATTCGCCCAGTTTCGTGAATCGTATTAGGCCAGCATAGTACAGTGAATAGCGCACTGGCCTGGTACTTTTAACACCGGCTTGCCATGGATTCCAACGCCACTCGATTCAGCAAGAGGTTTCTGTGGTGCTTGCCAGGTCCCACATGTCCATCACAGCCTAGTTGATCTGTCTCTTGCCTATCTACCTGGTGGTTGATATAGCGACCGAGTTTCCTCGTGAAAACTTTTACACTTGCCACGGCAGTATTTGATTTTTTTTTGGTAGAATGTTGTATAGTCTAGGACCCCGCATGTTGATAGTGTTCTCTTATTGTGCCCAGGATTCTTCTGCTCTTTATTAGGTTATTTTACATATTCTCTCATATCTCTGTCTTTTGTGCTTTCTTATGGGAGAATCGGAATTTGAGACCAGGCCCTCCAGTACCTTCCACATATATATTATCAGGTATCTCTCCCTCCTCCATTCCAGAGAATGTATATTCAATTCTACGAGGCATTTCCAATAGTTTAATTGCTTTAGTGGGCCAATACGAGCAGTAAACAATGTGTCTGTTCCAGCTCTTGATATCTCTCATGCCCTGAATAGAACCTTCACCACTGAACAGGACGAGAGATGAACAGGACACGTGTGTAACGCTTGAGTGTCTTTATTGCTGAAATTTTTGGTTTCCACAACAGGCAAATATAAAACTGGACACGGTTTTATATTTGACTAAAGAAGCCTGTTGTGCAGGCGAAACGTTTCTGCAATGAATATGATTAAATGTTGCAGGTGTGTCTCATTCATCAACTTGTGGCTATTAATAATGAAGAAAGATAGCATAAGTGATTTGAAAAGTGTAACAATTGTTAGTATTTATCTTGTTTTATAAGTTTTCATTATCTATTCCATCACTTACCATATTATGTTCTCCAAATGAGAGGTCAGCTGACATTATTTCACCCAGGTCTTTCACATATCCCTTTCATTCAGTTTTGTGGTCCTTCTGTGTTTCGTATGTACTTCCAGAATTACCAAAGCCAAAAAAAATCCCAGTATTCTTGGTGCCTTTACTCTTTCTTAACCTCATAACAGACACGTATAAAAACTCTTGACACGGTTTCGTATCATCATTTGCGGATGATACCAAAATAATCATGAAACTCACCTTGGAAGACGAAACAAAAATTGCAAGAAGGTATTGACATGGACGTGCTTCGCACGAGTCAGTAGGCCTACTGCAGTGTTCCTTCTTTCTTATGTTCTTATTTGCAAACTTCCAGTGGGCATCGGAGAACAACGTGATGTTCAGTGGTGACAAGTGCCAACTGCTTAGATATGGAGAGAATGAAGAAATTAAAACAAATGCAGTGTATAAAATGGAAAAATATCACCGAACAGAACGAAAGGAACTTGTGAAGGATTCGTGTGTAATAATTTCAACTGGCTTTTCTTTTAAGGAAAACAATAAAGTCAATGTTACGATGACCAGGATAATGTTGGAGTGGATAATGAGACCTTTCAAAACAAGGGAAATAGTGCTGATGATGACACCATTCGAATCGCTTGTGCTTTCTTGCTTATTGTTCAGGGCAGGAGAGATATCAAGCTTGAACATAGATCGTTTCTGCCCGCATAGAACCAATAAAATATTTAAATTACTGGGAACGTCTTAAAGTCCTGAATATGTACTCACTGAAGCGGAGGACAGAGAGAGAGAGAATCACCAGTCACTGGATGAATCCAAAGTCAGCTGTGTGGTAGCACTGGACATTCCTGGGGCTTTCGACCGGGTGTGGCACCAGGGCCTCTTAGCAAAACTTCAAGCACTGGGAATTGCAGGCTCTACGCTGTGTCTCCTCAGTGATTACCTTCATGGTAGATCTCTAAGTGTAGTTCTCAGTGGAACGGAATCAGCAAGACATCCTATTGGGGCAAGTGTTCCACAAGGAAGCGTGCTGGGACCATTGTTATGGAATGTCTACTTCAACGACCTTCTTCATCTCATCCTGTTATGGAATGTCTACTTCATCGACCTTCTTCATCTCATCCCAGAATCCCATGCATATGCAGACGACTGTACACTGACATTCACTTATCCAAGAGAAGAAATGCCAGCTGCTCTAAGCTACATCAATCGCCAGCTAAGAGCTATATCAGCTTGGGGAAATAGATGTTAAGTAACATTTGCACCTGAGAAAACGCAAATGATGATAGTCTCTAGGCACCATGATGGTAATGCCGGTGCAGTAGTAAGGATGAATGGGAGGGTGTTGGCACCTGGAGAAGAAGTTGATATCCTTGGGGTGAAATTTGACTCCAAACTAACCATGAAGAACCATGTTGTAAATCTTGCAAACAAGGCAGCCAGGAAGCTTACAGCACTTCGCCGTATCTCGCATCTGCTTGACAGTAGGGGTTGCAAGATTCTGTACGAGGCACAAGTACGCTCGCACCTTGAGTATGATCCACTTTCTTGGTTCGCCTGCCCCCCCCCTCTCATCTGCGACTGCTTGACAGAGTAGAGAACAGAGCAAGACGTCTCATCTCTCGCCTGGACCCATCCTGGATAGACTTGTCATTTCAGCAGAGCCTTCAACACAGGAGGGATGTGGGTGGCCTTACTGTTATGTACAAGGCCAATATTGTCAAAGTACCACACTTGGATCCACTTCGAGGACAGCGTGAAACAAGCTTTTATGCCACAAGACGGGCAGAAAGCAGCAACTTCACTCTGGCTGTACCCTTCTCCAGAACATCACTCCATCTGAGATCATACATACCCAGGATGACTCTAGTATGGAACACATTCGTACAGCATAATGATGTCAACGAGATAAAGTCAGTCGATCAAATGAAAATGCTGGCCCAGAGATGGCTCCAACGTCATCCTGTTCCCTACTTGTATGTCTCATAACAATAAAAATGCTTTCAAATGAGCTGATGTAGGTAACAGCTCTTAGCTTGCCAATAACGTTAGGAATCCTTAAGTGTAAATAGCTTGTCAATAAAGCTAGGGATCCTTAACCTTGTCAAACCCTGTGTTAAAAAAAAAAAAGACACAGAGACAGAGAGATATATACGGTATATACCTGGAAGGTTTTTGAGGGCCTATTTCCAAATCTTTTCTACATCTACCTTCACTTTGTATATCTGGAGTTTATCTGGAGTTTATCTGGAGAGAGTTCCGGGGGTCAACGCCCCCGCGGCCCGGTCTGTGACCAGGCCTCCTTAGGTCAGTGTCCCAGGATGCGACCCACACCAGTCGACTAACACCCAGGTACCCATTTTACTGATGGGGAACATAGACAACAGGTGGAAAGAAACAAGTCCAATGTTTCTACTCTGGAACACATTTCATGTAAACTCTGTATGCTGCTGTATTCAACTTTCTTAACATTGCTGAGGGTTTAGGTTGCTCCTGACTGTTTCCCAGGAAATGTCTGACATTTTTTTTTTATTTTGCCTCAGCCAATTTTCTGACTGTTGAAGTTTAATTTACTGAAGATCCCTTCCTGTGCATTTTTACTGAGGTTCTCCACCCCTGAATTTATTCTTGTTTGTACTTGTATGAGGGTGTGACCGGAGTATATTGACATGACTCACGAAATCGTAATAATATGATCGGAAACAAACCACGGTACGGGTGGGGATCGAACTCGCGGCAAGTAAGTCGTAAAACTCCAGGCCAGTGCGTAAGCAACTGAGACAGCTGGCTACAATAAGATTTATCCAATTAGGTATAGTTAGGCTCACTTTCACTGTTTACAAGCTTTCATTTCACACCTGGGAGGTTAAAATCAGAGAGGAAATATTGTGTATGTTTTTTTAAGAATTTCGCGCAGCTGTCATCCTTATCTATTCCGTGAATTATCCTGCAGTTGCTGACAGTCGTTTATATTCAAGGATAATTACTAAATGCTTCTTCTTCACTTTAATACCTAGTACTTGTACTGTATCATGTGAGGAATTCAACAGTTTTGTGCAAGAGAATGTGTGTCTCACATGAAGTGTTGCTCCTCACCATCACCTGTTTACACTCTCACATCTATAACTTTGCAGTTTTGACTAGTATTTCAGTGTCCAAAACAATAATTGTATGTGTATGTACCCACGTACAGGATGTGTTTCCACGTACTTTATATGTATATGTATCCACGTACCTATGTATGTAGGTATCCATCCACTTTCTCTTCCTCTGTGTGTGTGTGTGTGTGTATACATACATACATACTGTATGATAGCTGAGAATTATGTGGTGTAATAAGTTTCAGAAAACACATGTGTTGTACATGTGTTATACATGTGTTGTACCTGTGTTGTACATGTGTTGTACCTGTGTTGTACATGTGTTGTACCTGTGTTGTACATGTGTTGTACCTGTGTTGTACATGTGTTGTACCTGTGTTGTACATGTGTTGTACATGTGTTGTACATGTGTTGTACCTGTGTTGTACATGTGTTGTACATGTGTTGTACACGTGTTGTACATGTGTTGTACATGTGTTGTATCTGTGTTGTACATGTGTTGTGCCTGTGTTGTACCTGTGTTGTACATATGTTGTATATGTGTTGTACATGTACATGTGTTGTACCTGTGTTGTACATATGTTGTATATGTGTTGTACATGTACATGTGTTGTACCTGTGTTGTACATGTGTTGTACCTGTGTTGTACATGTGTTGTACCTGTGTTGTACATGTGTTGTACCTGTGTTGTACATGTGTTGTACCTGTGTTGTACATGTGTTGTACCTGTGTTGTACATGTGTTGTACATGTGTTGTACCTGTGTTGTACATGTGTTGTACCTGTGTTGTACATGTGTTGTACCTGTGTTGTACATGTGTTGTACCTGTGTTGTACATGTGTTGTACATGTGTTGTACATGTGTTGTACCTGTGTTGTACATGTGTTGTACCTGTGTTGTACCTGTGTTGTACATGTGTTGTACCTGTGTTGTACATGTGTTGTACCTGTGTTATACATGTGTTGTACCTGTGTTGTACCTGTGTTGTACATGTGTTGTACCTGTGTTGTAACTGTGTTGTGAGGGTTCGTAGAGATTTGATGGTTGGAGTTAAACACAAGTCGTTGGGTGTTAACTCTTATATTGCAGACTGTGATAAGGGAGAGCCCAAACTGTCTGTCCTATCGCCTGCTAGGCCTACCGGGAACTGAGAGAGAGGACGCGCGCAGTGCTCACGACGGCATCACGTGACGTCACACATGCTAGTCACTGAGCCTACTGAAAGGGAGCCTAAATATATACATGGATGATACGATCTACAATATACTACACAAGTATAAGTATGGGGAATTCAGTAGCTATTCTGACACCTGTGTTGTACCTGTGTTGTACCTGTGTTGTACATGTGTTGCACCTGTGTTGTACCTGTGCTGTACATGTGTTGTACCTATGTTGTACCTGTGTTGTACCTGTGCTGTACCTGTGTTGTACCTGTGCTGTACCTGTGTTGTACCTGTGTTGTACCTTTGCCCTGCTCTCACTGTTCTCTGAAGGAATGAGATACTTGATTTTAAAGTTAAAAATGTTGAGAAAGTTTGCTGCCTTAACTTTTTGGATTAAAGTCCACCGCTATCTCTTTCTTGCCCTTACTTGTTCATAGTCTTACTTGTTCATAGTCTTACTTGTTCATAGTCTTACTTGTTCATAGTCTTACTTGTTCATAGTCTTACTTGTTCATAGTCTTACTTGTTCATAGTCTTACTTGTTCATAGTCTTACTTGTTCATAGTCTTACTTGTTCATAGTCTTACTTGTTCATAGTCTTACTTGTTCATAGTCTTACTTGTTCATAGTCTTCCTTGTTCATAGTCTTACTTGTTCATAGTCTTACTTGTTCATAGTCTTACTTGTTCATAGTCTTACTTGTTCATAGTCTTACTTGTTCATAGTCTTACTTGTTCATAGTCTTACTTGTTCATAGTCTTACTTGTTCATAGACTTACTTGTTCATAGTCTTACTTGTTCATAGTCTTACTTGTTCATAGTCTTACTTGTTCATAGTCTTACTTGTTCATAATCTTACTTGTTCATAGTCTTGCTTGTTCATAGTCTTACTTGTTCATAGTCTTACTTGTTCATAGTCTTACTTGTTCATAGTCTTACTTGTTCATAGTCTTACTTGTTCATAGTCTTACTTGTTCATAGTCTTACTTGTTCATAGTCTTACTTGTTCATAGTCTTACTTGTTCATAGTCTTACTTGTTCATAGTCTTACTTGTTCATAGTCTTACTTGTTCATAGTCTTACTTGTTCATAGTCTTACTTGTTCATAGTCTTACTTGTTCATAGTCTTACTTGTTCATAGTCTTGTTCATAGTCTTGTTCATAGTCTTACTTGCTCATAGCCTTACTTGTTCATAGTCTTACTTGTTCATAGTCTTACTTGTTCATAGTCTTACTTGTTCATAGTCTTGTTCATAGTCTTACTTGTTCATAGCCTTACTTGTTCATAGTCTTACTTGTTCATAGTCTTACTTGTTCATAGTCTTACTTGTTCATAGTCTTGTTCATAGTCTTACTTGTTCATAGCCTTACTTGTTCATAGTCTTACTTGTTCATAGTCTTACTTGTTCATACTCTTGTTCATAGTCTTGTTCATAGTCTTACTTGTTCATAGTCTTACTTGTTCATAGTCTTACTTGTTCATAGTCTTACTTGTTCATAGTCTTACTTGTTCATAGTCTTACTTGTCATAGTCTTACTTGTTCATAGTCTTACTTGTTCATAGTCTTACTTGTTCATAGTCTTACTTGTTCATAGTCTTACTTGTTCATAGTCTTACTTGTTCATAGTCTTACTTGTTCATAGCCTTACTTGTTCATAGTCTTACTTGTTCATAGCCTTACTTGTTCATAGTCTTACTTGTTCATAGTCTTGTTCATAGTCTTACTTGTTCATAGTCTTACTTGTTCATAGTCTTACTTGTTCATAGTCTTACTTGTTCATAGTCTTACTTGTTCATAGTCTTACTTGTTCATAGTCTTACTTGTTCATAGTCTTACTTGTTCATAGTCTTACTTGTTCATAGTCTTACTTGTTCATAGTCTTACTTGTTCATAGCCTTACTTGTTCATAGTCTTACTTGTTCATAGTCTTACTTGTTCATAGTCTTGTTCATAGTCTTACTTGTTCATAGTCTTACTTGTTCATAGCCTTACTTGTTCATAGTCTTACTTGTTCATAGTCTTACTTGTTCATAGTCTTACTTGTTCATAGTCTTGTTCATAGTCTTACTTGTTCATAGTCTTACTTGTTCATAGTCTTACTTGTTCATAGTCTTGTTCATAGTCTTACTTGTTCATAGTCTTACTTGTTCATAGTCTTACTTGTTCATAGTCTTACTTGTTCATAGTCTTGTTCGTAGTCTTACTTGTTCATAATCTTACTTGTTCATAGTCTTACTTGTTCATAGTCTTACTTGTTCATAGTCTTACTTGTTCATAGTCTTACTTGTTCATAGTCTTACTTGTTCATAGTCTTGTTCATAGTCTTACTTGTTCATAGTCTTACTTGTTCATAGTCTTACTTGTTCATAGTCTTGTTCATAGTCTTACTTGTTCATAGTCTTACTTGTTCATAGTCTTACTTGTTCATAGTCTTGTTCGTAGTCTTACTTGTTCATAGTCTTACTTGTTCATAATCTTACTTGTTCATAGTCTTACTTGTTCATAGTCTTACTTGTTCATAATCTTACTTGTTCATAGTCTTACTTGTTCATAATCTTACTTGTTCATAGTCTTACTTGTTCATAATCTTACTTGTTCATAATCTTACTTGTTCATAGTCTTACTTGTTCATAGTCTTACTTGTTCATAGTCTTACTTGTTCATAATCTTACTTTTTCATAGTCTTACTTGTTCATAGTCTTACTTGTTCATAGTCTTACTTGTTCATAGTCTTACTTGTTCATAATCTTACTTGTTCATAGTCTTACTTGTTCATAGTCTTACTTGTTCATAGTCTTACTTGTTCATAATCTTACTTGTTCATAATCTTACTTGTTCATAGTCTTACTTGTTCATAGTCTTACTTGTTCATAATCTTACTTGTTCATAATCTTACTTGTTTATAATCTTGTTCATAGTCTTACTTGTTCATAGTCTTACTTGTTCATAGTCTTACTTGTTCATAATCTTACTTGTTCATAGTCTTACTTGTTCATAGTCTTACTTGTTCATAGTCTTACTTGTTCATAGTCTTACTTGTTCATAATCTTGGTCTTATTCTTGATTAGCGTAAATTAATCTTAGTTGTTGTTGCTTACTCTTTCTTGGTTCTGTTTCTTCTTACCTGGAGGTTACCTGGACAGTGTACCTGGAGGTTACCTGGACAGTGTACCTGGAGGTTACCTGGACAGTGTACCTGGAGGTTACCTGGACAGTGTTCCTGGAGGTTACCTGGACAGTGTACCTAGAGGTTACCTGGACAGTGTACCTGGAGGTTACCTGGACAGTGTACCTGGAGGTTACCTGGACAGTGTACCTGGAGGTTACCTGGACAGTGTACCTGGAGGTTACCTGGACAGTGTTCCTGGAGGTTACCTGGACAGTGTACCTGGAGGTTACCTGGACAGTGTTCCTGGAGGTTACCTGGACAGTGTTCCTGGAGGTTACCTGGACAGTGTACCTGGAGGTTACCTGGACAGTGTACCTGGAGGTTACCTGGACAGTGTACCTGGAGGTTACCTGGACAGTGTTCCTGGAGGTTACCTGGACAGTGTACCTGGAGGTTACCTGGACAGTGTTCCTGGAGGTTACCTGGACAGTGTTCCTGGAGGTTACCTGGACAGTGTACCTGGAGGTTACCTGGACAGTGTACCTGGAGGTTACCTGGACAGTGTTCCTGGAGGTTACCTGGACAGTGTTCCTGGAGGTTACCTGGACAGTGTACCTGGAGGTTACCTGGACAGTGTTCCTGGAGGTTACCTGGACAGTGTACCTGGAGGTTACCTGGACAGTGTTCCTGGAGGTTACCTGGACAGTGTACCTGGAGGTTACCTGGACAGTGTACCTGGAGGTTACTTGGACAATGTACCTGGAGGTTACCTGGACAGTGTACCTGGAGGTTACCTGGACAGTGTACCTGGAGGTTACCTGGACAGTGTACCTGGAGGTTACCTGGACAGTGTACCTGGAGGTTACCTGGACAGTGTACCTGGAGGTTACTTGGACAATGTACCTGAAGGTTACCTGGACAGTGTACCTGGAGGTTACCTGGACAGTGTACCTGGAGGTTACCTGGACAGTGTACCTGGAGGTTACCTGGACAGTGTACCTGGAGGTTACTTGGACAGTGTACCTGGAGGTTACCTGGACAGTGTACCTGGAGGTTACTTGGACAGTCTACCTGGAGGTTACCTGGACAGTGTTCCTGGAGGTTACCTGGACAGTGTTCCTGGAGGTTACCTGGACAGTGTTTCTGGAGGTTACCTGGACAGTGTACCTGGAAATTACCTGGACAATGTTCCTGGAGGCTACCTGGACAGTGTACCTGGAGGTTACTTGGACAGTGTTCCTGGAGGTTACCTGGACAGTGTTCCTGGAGGTTACCTGGACAGTGTACCTGGAGGTTACCTGGACAGTGTTCCTGGAGGTTACCTGGACAGTGTACCTGGAGGTTACCTGGACAGTGTACCTGGAGGTTACCTGGACAGTGTACCTGGAGGTTACCTGGACAGTGTACCTGGAGGTTACCTGGACAGTGTACCTGGAGGTTACTTGGACAGTGTACCTGGAGGTTACCTGGACAGTGTACCTGGAGGTTACTTGGACAGTGTACCTGGAGGTTACCTGGACAGTGTACCTGGAGGTTACTTGGACAGTGTACCTGGAGGTTACTTGGACAGTGTACCTGGAGGTTACCTGGACAGTGTTCCTGGAGGTTACCTGGACAGTGTACCTGGAGGTTACCTGGACAGTGTTTCTGGAGGTTACCTGGACAGTGTACCTGGAAATTACCTGGACAATGTTCCTGGAGGCTACCTGGACAGTGTACCTGGAGGTTACTTGGACAGTGTTCCTGGAGGTTACCTGGACAGTGTTCCTGGAGGTTACCTGGACAGTGTACCTGGAGGTTACCTGGACAGTGTTCCTGGAGGTTACCTGGACAGTGTACCTGGAGGTTACCTGGACAGTGTACCTGGAGGTTACCTGGACAGTGTACCTGGAGGTTACCTGGACAGTGTACCTGGAGGTTACCTGGACAGTGTACCTGGAGGTTACCTGGACAGTGTACCTTGAGGTTACCTGGACAGTGTACCTGGAGGTTACCTGGACAGTGTACCTGGAGGTTACCTGGACAGTGTACCTGGAGGTTACCTGGACAGTGTACCTGGAGGTTACCTGGACAGTGTACCTGGAGGTTACCTGGACAGTGTACCTGGAGGTTACCTGGACAGTGTACCTGGAGGTTACCTGGACAGTGTACCTGGAGGTTACCTGGACAGTGTACCTTGAGGTTACCTGGACAGTGTACCTGGAGGTTACCTGGACAGTGTACCTGGAGGTTACCTGGACAGTGTTCCTGGGGGTTAACTACCCCGCTGTCCGATCCCAGACCAAGTCTTCTGCTGGATCGCCTGATCAACCAGACTACTGGTGCTAGCCGCCATGCACCCGATGCACCACAGACTGGCTGATCAAAAACTGACTTAAGAAACTCATTAAGTTGCATCTTGAAGTCATCTGAGGGTCTCTTGATATTCCCTCTAGTGCATAGAGGAAGGGTGTTGAAAAGTCTTGGTCCCTATACGCTTAATGAGTTTTCTTTTAGTGTACTCATGACACTTCTGTTTTTCATTGGGTGGTATTTTGCACCGTCTGCCGAGCCATTTTTATGAGTGATTTGTGTGTTGATTTAGGAATGGGTTATAAAGAATCTATCTCATGTACTTTCCAAGGAGTGTACCTCGAGGGACCTCAAGTGTTTCCAATAAGTTAGGAGGTTGACTACATCTGTACGCTTAGTGAAGGTTCTCTGACCATTCTACGGATTTGCAGTTTCGCCTGCCTTACGAGGGGCTGATTATCAAATGGTATACAATACCGACAGGTTGGTAGATAAGACACGTAGGTAACATTTAGGCAACTTTATTCCGAAACGTTTCGCCTACACAGTAGGCTTCTTCATTCGAGTACAGAAAGTAGGCAGGAGCAGTAGAGATGTGAAGACGATGTAATCGGTCCATCACCCTTGAAGTCGCAGATTTGAGGTTGTCAGTCCCTCAGCCTGGAGAAGTATTCCAGCCGAGAGAGAAGTGACCTGAAGAATATCATCATTGGCTTGGCTTCTCTTGTTTTGAATGTTCCAATTATCCTGCCTATCGTTTTCCTTGCAACCATGATAATGATATTATACCTTTGATGTACCTTTGAAGAGTTTCGAGAGTTTCACTACTCTCGGAGCCCGGCCATAGGCCAGGCTCGTCTGGTGCTTGTTGTGATCCTTGACAGTGAAATCCTCTGACATTATCACTCGTAACTCCCTCACGTTAGTCTTTCACTCTAATGGTTGATCTGAGTTTGTTTTATACTGTTCCAATCTTTATATTTTTTTTTTCATAGTGGAGTAACCGAAATTTATTCTCACCGAACATCAGGTTGTTGTTGTCATTGACGCTCTGGAAGACTCGATTTATATCAGCTTGGAGAATTGCCTCGCTCTTAGTGGATACCACACTCATACAGATTCTGGTCTGCAAACAGTGATACAGTATTATGATTTATGTCTCTCTTTGTGTCGGATACGAGAACGAGAACGAGAACAAGGGCCAGTTATATGCCTTGGCAGCAGACCGTTTGGGTATGGCAACCTCTAATTTCACTATTTCACTATTTTATTATGCCGGTGGAGGAGAGAGAGAGAGAGAGAGAGAGAGAGAGAGAGAGAGAGAGAGAGAGAGAGAGAGAGAGAGAGAGAGAGAGAGAGAGAGAGAGAGAGAGTTTCACTCTTCTTATTACTAACATTATCAAGATGGAGCGTGAATTATAGACTGAGTTAATGCCTTCTCCTTAATTGTTAATTACTGAATAACTCGCCTTCTTAACTATTAATTGCTCAACTAACTTGATTTCTCTCTAGTGCTAAATGACTTGCCAGGTGGACAGACAAGGTAAGATGGTTTGTTGTTTGATTGTGTCAGTGCAGTTAGTGTCACTGTCTCAGGTTGTGTCAGTGCAGTTAGTGTCACTGTCTCAGGTTGTGTCAGTGCAGTTAGTGTCACTGTCTCAGGTTGTGTCAGTGCAGTTAGTGTCACTGTCTCAGGTTGTGTCAGTGCAGTTAGTGCCACTGTCTCAGGTTGTGTCAGTGCAGTTAGTGTCACTGTCTCAGGTTGTGTCAGTGCAGTTAGTGTCACTGTCCCAGGTTGTGTCAGTGCAGTTAGTGCCACTGTCTCAGGTTGTGTCAGTGCAGTTAGTGTCACTGTCTCAGGTTGTGTCACTGCAGTTAGTGTCACTGTTTCAGGTTGTGTCACTGCAGTTAGTGTCACTGTCTCAAGTTGTTTCACTGCAGTTAGTGTCACTGTCTCAGGTTGTGTCACTGCAGTTAGTGTCACTCCCAGGTTGTGTCACTGCAGTTAGTGTCACTACAGTTAGTGTCACTGTCTCAGGTTGTGTCACTGCAGTTAGTGTCACTGTCTCAGGTTGTGTCACTGCAATTAGTGTCACTGCAGGTAGTGTCACTGTCTCAGGTTGTGTCACTGCGGTTAGTGTCACTGTCTCAGGATGCGTCACTGCAATTAGTGTCACTGTCTCAGGTTGTGTGACTGCAGTTAGTGTCACTGTCTCAGGTTGTGTCACTGCAGTTAGTGTCACTGTCTCAGGTTGTTAGTGTCACTGTCTCAGGTTGTGTCACTGTTTCAGGTTGTCACTGCAGTTAGTGTCACTGTCTCAGGTTGTGTCACTACAGTTATTGCCACTGTCTCAAGTTGTTTCACTGTAGTTAGTGTCACTGTCTCAGATTATGTCACTGTCTCAGGTTGTGTCACCGCAGTTAGTGTCACTGTTTCGGGTTGTGTCACTGCAGTTAGTGTCACTGTCTCAAGTTGTTTCACTGCAGTTAGTGTCACTGTCTCAGGTTGTGTCACTGTCTCAGGTTGTGTCACTGCAGTTAGTGTCACTGTCTCAGGTTGTGTCACTACAGTTAGTGCCACTGTCTCAGGTTGTGTCACTGCAGTTAGTGTCACTGTCTCAAGTTGTTTCACTGCAGTTAGTGTCACTGTCTCAGGTTGTGTCACTGTATTTAGTATCACTGTCTCAGGTTGTGTCACTGCAATTAGTGTCACTGTCTCAGTGACACCACAGGTCACCTCTACACCCACAGATTCCAGCACAGGAGTCTGTCACAGTGTACACCTACCTGCAGCAGTGTTTGCTGTTCTCTGTGACACTGTGATACCCACAGATTCCAGCACAGGAGTCTGTCATAGCTGTGGTAGTGTGTACGGGGGAGAGACGGCAGGTACCTGCAGCAGTGTTTGCTGTTCTCTGTGACAGTGTGTACGAGGGAGAGACAGCAGGTGCCTGCAGAAGTGCTTGTGTTCTCTGTGATACTGTGTGCGAGGGAGAGACAGCAGGTGCCTGCAGAAGTGCTTGTGTTCTCTGTGATACTGTGTACGAGGGAGAGACAGCAGGTGCCTGCAGAAGTGCTTACTGGTCTCTGTAATACGGTGTACGAGGGAGAGACATCAGGTGCCTGCAGAAGTGCTTACTGGTCTCTGTAATACGGTGTACGAGGGAGAGACAGCAGGTGCCTGCAGAAGTGCTTACTGGTCTCTGTAATACGGTGTACGAGGGAGAGACAGCAGGTGCCTGCAGAAGTGCTTACTGGTCTCTGTAATACGGTGTGCATGCGGAACTGTGTACGAGGGAGAGACAGCAGGTGCCTGCAGAAGTGCTTGTGTTCTCTGTGATACTGTGTACGAGGGAGAGACAGCAGGTGCCTGCAGAAGTGCTTACTGGTCTCTGTAATACGGTGTACGAGGGAGAGACATCAGGTGCCTGCAGAAGTGCTTACTGGTCTCTGTAATACGGTGTACGAGGGAGAGACAGCAGGTGCCTGCAGAAGTGCTTACTGGTCTCTGTAATACGGTGTACGAGGGAGAGACAGCAGGTGCCTGCAGAAGTGCTTACTGGTCTCTGTAATACGGTGTACGAGGGAGAGACAGCAGGTGCCTGCGGAAGTCCTTGCTGTTCTCTGTGATACTGTGTGCGAGGGAGAGACAGCAGGTGCCTGCAGAAGTGCTTGTGTTCTCTGTGATACTGTGTACGAGGGAGAGACAGCAGGTGCCTGCAGAAGTGCTTGTGTTCTCTGATACTGTGTACGAGGGAGAGACAGCAGGTGCCTGCAGAATGATACTGTGTGCGAGGGAGAGACAGCAGGTGCCTGCAGAAGTGCTTGTGTTCTCTGTGATACTGTGTACGAGGGAGAGACAGCAGGTGCCTGCAGAAGTGCTTGTGTTCTCTGTGATACTGTGTACGAGGGAGAGACAGCAGGTGCCTGCGGAAGTGCTTGTGTTCTCTGATACTGTGTACGAGGGAGAGACATCAGGTGCCTGCAGAAGTGCTTGTGTTCTCTGATACTGTGTACGAGGGAGAGACAGCAGGTGCCTGCAGAAGTGCTTGTGTTCTCTGATACTGTGTACGAGGGAGAGACAGCAGGTGCCTGCGGAAGTGCTTGTGTTCTCTGATACTGTGTACGAGGGAGTGACAGCAGGTGCCTGCAGAAGTGCTTGTGTTCTCTGTGATACTGTGTACGAGGGAGAGACAGCAGGTGCCTGCAGAAGTGCTTGTGTTCTCTGATACTGTGTACGAGGGAGAGACAGCAGGTGCCTGCAGAAGTGCTTGTGTTCTCTATGATACTGTGTACGAGGGAGAGACAGCAGGTGCCTGCAGAAGTGCTTGTGTTCTCTATGATACTGTGTGCGAGGGAGAGACAGCAGGTGCCTGCAGAAGTGCTTGTGTTCTCTATGATACTGTGTGCGAGGGAGAGACAGCAGGTGCCTGCAGAAGTGCTTACTGGTCTCTGTAATACGGTGTACGAGGGAGAGACAGCAGGTGCCTGCAGAAGTGCTTGTGTTCTCTGATACTGTGTACGAGGGAGAGACAGCAGGTGCCTGCAGAAGTGCTTGTTGGTCTCTGTGATACTGTGTACGAGGGAGAGACAGCAGGTGCCTGCAGAAGTGCTTGCTGGTCTCTCTACACTTATTGATTTCTCTTAGAGAGTTGTTGCTTCCCAACATTTTATTTGGGTAATTTGCACCGACTGTATTTATCTAATTTTCGTTTTAAACTATCCAACGTATTTACCGCAGTGACGCTACTTGTCAGTTTGTTCCACTTGTTTGAAATTCTGAAGACAAATTAATACTGGTTAGGTTGGTTGGTTAATGGGGATTAAAGCCTGCCTACTGCACGAGGGTCATTAACGCTGCGTGTTATCACCAGTCATTAATACTTCAGGAAGGGATGAAAGCTCTCACTGTATATACACTGACAGACATACTTTACGCTGTATGCAGTAATTTCGCAGTAAACAGGTGATATCAGAATTTGCAAAACAACCACTGTGAAAAACTAGTGAGATTCCAAGCGCTTTCGTGACTTCTCACATTATCAAGGATAATATATATCCTGTCAACCAGTATACTCTTATGGCCGTCCCTAAATGAAAACTTCTGAACTTTGAATGTGTGGTTGTATGTTCTTTTTTGTTCCAGTATGTTGAGAACCAACCTGCCCTTTGTCCAGCGTGTGTCAGGTATGTGGTGTTAGTATGTCGTGCAACGTGTGTGTGTCAGGTGGTGTCAGCAGCCTGGTGTCAGCAGCTTGGTGGTGTCAGCAGCGTGATTGTGTCAGAAGAGTGGTGGTGCCAGCAACGTGGTGTCAGCAGCGTGATTGTGTCAGAAGAGTGGTGGTGTCAGCAACGTGGTGTCAGCAGCTTGATGGTGTCAGCAGCGTGGTAGTGTCAGCAGCGTGATTGTGTCAGAAGAGTGGTGGTGTCGGCAACGTGGTTTCAGCAGCGTGGTGTCAGCAGCGGAGTGTCAGCAGTGTGGTGTCAACAGCATGATGTTGTCAACAGAGGGGTGGTGTCAGCAGCGTAGTAGTGTCAGCAGTGGGGTAGTGTCAGGAGCGTGATGTCAGCAGCTTGGTGGTGTTTGCAGAGATAGTGTCAGCAGTGGGGTGTCAGCAACAGTATGGTATCAGCAGCGTGGTGTCAGCAGAGGGGTATCAGCAACAGCATGGTGTCAGCACTGGTGTGGTAGCATGGTGTCAGCAGTGGTATCAGCAGCATGGTGTCAGCACCGTGGATGCATCAGTAGCAGGGTGCTGTCAGCAGCGTGGTTATGCCAGCAGTGGGGTGGTGTCAGCAGCAAGGTGGTGTCAGCAAAGTGGTGTCATCAGCGTGGTATCAGCAGCGGGATGCCAGCAGTGAGGTGTCAGTAGTGGGTATCAGCAGCATGGTGTCAGTGGGTTGTCAGCAGCATGGTGTCAGTGGGTTGTCAGCAGCATGGCGTCAGCAGCGGGGTGTCAGGATGCAGTGTAGATAAGCCAGGCATAAAATTCCTGGTATGTGATGAATACTTATTAAGTGATATGGCCTTCCTCCCCTCCCCTCCCCCCTCCCCCTCCCCCTCCCCCTCCCCCTTATATCACTCCTACCCGCTTGACAACCCCCCCCCTCTCATTCCTCTCACTTCCCCCGCTTACCCCTCCTTTAGCGTTTTCTTTCCCCTCCCTCTCCCTCCCACATGTACTCCCTCCGACTTATGTCTCCTCCTATGTCTATCCCCTCTGTACCTCTTCCACTGCTTCCCCCTCCCCCTACTACCCCTTTTCCCTGCTTCCCCCTCCACCTACTACCCCTTTTCCCTGCTTCCCCCTCCACTTGCTTCCCACTCTACCTGCTTCCCCCTCCACCTGCTTCCCCTCCACCTGCTTCCCCTCCACCTGCTTCCCCTCCACCTGCTTCCCCTCCACCTGCTTCCCCCTCCCTCTCTTCCAGTACCTATATAATTTACTGCAGTCAACAGGGATAGTACAAAGTACATCCAGAGACTATTAATTAGTCTTGTAATATTGACGCTGGTGTACACCTGCTGTGTCCTGTATGCTGCATACTTCCAGGCAATCAGTCCCTCCGACTTGATAGTAGGTTGTAGTAGGCAGCGGAAAGCAGGGGTTCAGTGAGCACAATGAGAAAATACTGTAAATATCAGTGGTACACAAATAACCCGCACATAGAAGAGAGGAGCTTACGACGACGACGTTTCGGTCCGACTGGGACCATTTACAAAGTCACACTAGTAGTAGTAGTGGAGGTAGAAGATATTAGTAGTGGGGAGATAATAAGGAGGAGGAGCCAGTCAGATACTACGAAAGAGGAGCACTGCAAGGTAGCTGGTGTTCACAGAGAGTAACAGCAAGAACACAGAGGGGGGGGGAATAAATAAATAATGAAGGAACAAAAACACAAGGCAGAAGAAAGACAACCCGAAGGAGAAAAAGGAAAGAGGAATGGGGAAGAGGGAGGAGAAGAAAAATGAGGAATCAGGTTAAGTCACGGGTGTTCTGAAGTTTGGAGTATTTTACAATGTAGTGGGAGAGGAAGGCATCTACAGAGACGAAGCCAGGACTAAGATTCATACAAGGAAAGTTGTGTATTAGGGAGGATTCAACCAGACGGCGACTGTTGAAGTTGGAAGTAGGGAAGACAGTTTTAGCAGAAGACCAGTCAATAGGATGGTTGTGATATCTGACGTGACAGAACAGAACATTGTTAGAGTCGGCAAGCCTAACACTATTTTTGTGCTCCCTAAGTCTGTCAGAAAGAGATCGACCAGTTTCTCCAAAGTATTGAAGAGGACAGGAGGAGCAAGAAATAAAGTAGACACCAGGAGCAGCTGTAGAGGGAGGAGAGGTATGAACGAGATTAGTGCGAAAAGTGTTAGTCTTCTGGTGTCTACTCTAGTTCTTACTCTTCCTGTCTCTTTCTGACAGACTCAGGGAGCACAAAAATAGTGTTAGGCTTGCCGACACTAACAATACTCCTTTCTGTCACGTCAGAGTTCACAACCATCCTATTGACTGGTCTTCTGCTAAAACTGTCTTCCCTACTTCCAACTTCAACAGTCGCCGTCTGGTTGAATCCTCCCTAATACACAACTTTCCTTGTATGAATCTTAGTCCTGGCTTCGTCTCTGTAGATGCCTTCCTCTCCCACTACATTGTAAAATACTCCAAACTTCAGAACACCCGTGGCTTAACCTGATTCCTCATTTTTCTTCTTTTCCCTCTTCCACTTTCCTCTTTCCTTTTTCTCCTATGGGTTGTTTTTCTTCTGCCTTGTGTTTTTCTTCCTTCATTAAATTTTATTTATTCCCCCCTCTGTGTTCTTGCTCTTACCGTATGTGGACACCTAGCTCCCTTGCAGTGCTCCTCTTAGTATTTGACTAGTTCCTTCTTACTACCTCCCCCATTACTTCTGCCTTCTGCCTCCACTACTACTACTACAACTACCACCTCCTGCCTATATTTACCCCTCCTTCTCTCCTTGTCGTTAGTGTGACTTTGTAAATGGTCCAAGTCGGACCGAAACGTCGTCGTAAGCTCCTCTCTTCTATGTGCGGGTTATCTGTGTATCGTTCCAGTCACGGTATTGTGCCTTTTTTGTTATTAATAACAGTGGTCCCAGACTATCCAGCATCTTACCAGAACATATCAGAAATAATATTGGGACCAGTGGAAGCTGGACAAGTATCTTCATTATGTGCCAGATCAGGCTGTGATGGATATGTGGATCAGCGGGCCACCAGCAGCAACAGCCTGGTTGACCAGGCAAACACCAGACGAGTCTGGTCCATGGCCGGGCTCCGAGAGTAGAAAAACTCTCGAAACTCATCAAAGGTATAAATGTAAAGGTCCCACTTTGCCTCTTCCCTTCGTCCACAGTTATTCTCTGTATTGGATTGATAAAACCACTGTTGGGCGAAACGTCTCAGCAATATAGATACCCAAGTGTTGCACAGGAGTCTTATTCCCTTCCCATCCGTGACGTGACAGTCACCAGATTAGCATGTATGTAGATGCTACTACCGGACTTAACAACCAGATCAGCATGTATGTAGACACTACTACCGGACTTAACAACCAGATCAGCATGTATGTAGACACTACTACCTGACTTAACAACCAGATCAGCATGTATGTAGATGCTACTACCGGACTTAACAACCAGATCAGCATGTATGTAGATGCTACTACCGGACTTAACAACCAGATCAGCATGTATGTAGATGCTACTACCGGACTTAACAACCAGATCAGCATGTATGTAGACATTACTACCTGACTTAACAACCAGATCAGCATGTATGTAGACACTACTACCTGACTTAACAACCAGATCAGCATGTATGTAGACATTACTACCGGACTTAACAACCAGATCAGCATGTATGTAGATGCTATTACCGGACTTAACAACCAGATCAGCATGTATGTAGACATTACTACCGGACTTAACAACCAGATCAGCATGTATGTAGATGCTACTACCGGACTTAACAACCAGATCAGCATGTATGTAGATGCTACTACCGGACTTAACAACCAGATCAGCATGTATGTAGACATTACTACCGGACTTAACAACCAGATCAGCATGTATGTAGACATTACTACCGGACTTAACAACCAGATCAGCATGTATGTAGATGCTACTACCGGACTTAACAACCAGATCAGCATGTATGTAGACACTACTACCGGACTTAACAACCAGATCAGCATGTATGTAGACACTACTACCGGACTTATCAACCGGATCAGCATGTATGTAGACACTACTACCGGACTTAACAACCAGATCAGCATGTATGTAGATGCTACTACCGGACTTAACAACCAGATCAGCATGTATGTAGATGCTACTACCTGACTTAACAACCAGATCAGCATGTATGTAGACACTACTACCTGACTTAACAACCAGATCAGCATGTATGTAGACACTACTACCTGACTTAACAACCAGATCAGCATGTATGTAGACACTACTACCTGACTTAACAACCAGATCAGCATGTATGTAGACACTACTACCTGACTTAACAACCAGATCAGCATGTATGTAGACACTACTACCTGACTTAACAACCAGATCAGCATGTATGTAGACACTACTACCTGACTTAACAACCAGATCAGCATGTATGTAGACACTACTACCTGACTTAACAACCAGATCAGCATGTATGTAGATGCTACTACCTGACTTAACAACCAGATCAGCATGTATGTAGACACTACTACCTGACTTAACAACCAGATCAGCATGTATGTAGACACTACTACCTGACTTAACAACCAGATCAGCATGTATGTAGACACTACTACCTGACTTAACAACCAGATCAGCATGTATGTAGACACTACTACCTGACTTAACAACCAGATCAGCATGTATGTAGATGCTACTACCTGACTTAACAACCAGATCAGCATGTATGTAGACACTACTACCTGACTTAACAACCAGATCAGCATGTATGTAGACACTACTACCTGACTTAACAACCAGATCAGCATGTATGTAGACACTACTACCTGACTTAACAACCAGATCAGCATGTATGTAGACACTACTACCTGACTTAACAACCAGATCAGCATGTATGTAGACACTACTACCGGACTTATCAACCAGATCAGCATGTATGTAGACACTACTACCTGACTTAACAACCAGATCAGCATGTATGTAGACACTACTACCTGACTTAACAACCAGATCAGCATGTATGTAGACACTACTACCGGACTTATCAACCAGATCAGCATGTATGTAGACACTACTACCGGACTTATCAACCAGATCAGCATGTATGTAGACACTACTACCGGACTTAACAACCAGATCAGCATGTATGTAGACACTACTACCTGACTTAACAACCAGATCAGCATGTATGTAGATGCTACTACCGGACTTATCAACCGGATCAGCATGTATGTAGACACTACTACCGGACTTAACAACCAGATCAGCATGTATGTAGACACTACTACCGGACTTGAACCACCAGCACAGACTATGTTTACGACTGTTCCTACAGTTTTGTGTCTCATTTCCCCGTGTTGTTTATATAGCGTGTTTTTTTGCTGAATTTCACTATTAAGAAATCTTCAATCTTCCAGCAGATATTTTTTATCCTGCCAAGTTCTGATGTGAGACAGAAAAGTGTTTCTTTGAGTTATTTCATGTACGATGAGAAATACTACCAAACTCCTGACTGTCTTCAAGAGAAACTAGGTAATATACAAATAACCCGCACATAGAAGATTACAACGACGTTTCGATCCGATTTTGACCATTTACAAAGTCACACTAACACGAGAGAGAGAGAGAGAGAGAGAGAGAGAGAGAGAGAGAGAGAGAGAGAGAGAGAGAGAGAGAGAGAGAGAGAGAGAGAGAGAGAGAAAACAGTATATATCGGTGAGCTGGACAGGGACGGAACCAAGAGAGGAAGAACAAGAATTAGTGGTAAATGGATAAGTTTCTTATGCCAGCTCCTGATCAGCCGGGTTGTGGTGCATACTGCGTTCGGGTAGCACCAAAAGCCTGGATGATCATGATCAGTTCATCCACCGGGAGACCTGGTCTAGGACGGAGCCACCGGGACCCTGACGCTAAAACACTCCAGATACCAATCAGATATGATTGTGTTTTCCCATTGCTTATGTCTATTATTTTTAATTTCTGGATTGTTTTATATTCATAAAGGAATGATCAAAATATTTCCCCTGACACACATCATCTTGGAAGTCAGGAATCAGACGGAGTGAGGTTAAAATTTGATTAAAACTACATTTTCTTATCGAGATGCCTTTATAGTTAGACACATTAATGTGGACAAAGATATCTTTGTACAGTTCAGGACATTAGAAGAATCGTTTCTCTACTAGTAGCTTCAATGGCGAAACGTTTCGTCTAATAAATATCCTGAACTGACACAGGTGTCTTATTCCACATCTTGGTGGTGTCATCATACCATTTCTTAGACGAGATCACCATACCATTTCTTAGACGAGATCACCATACCATTTCTTAGACGAGATCACCATACCATTTCTTAGACGGTATCACCATACCATTTCTTACACGGTATCACCATACCATTTCTTAGACGGTATCACCATACCATTTCTTAGACGGTATCACCATGCCATTTCTCAGACATGTTAATGTTTACCTTGGTGGTCATCTAATTATTGGAGTCTGTAAGCCGTGTCCTTAGAATAAAACAATAAAGATTTTGTCTTTGCAATGGTTACAATGTGCAATTTCAGTTTTGATTTGTTAGATACAGAGAAGCCACTATCATGCCGGGGCATTTTGGGCAGTTCGAGAAACTGCAACAAGACTGACTCTGTGTGTCTCCCGTCTGCCTTCATATCTTGTCTGATACCACAGTGTAACTCCGCACTCTGTCCTCTTGATTCTCTCAGCGTGGGATAATTTGTGCCTGTATGTGTGGCATTCAGCAGTATCATATTACTGATGGTATAAAGTACCGGCAAGCAGGCTTCTTCAGTCAATGCAAGCGAGTATAACACTGGAGTAGAAGTATTTTGGAGGCGATTAGTCTATCAGCCTTGAAAGATACCCAAGTGTTGCACATGTGTCTTAATCTTCAACTTGTCAGTATTTTATATCATTTCCAACACCAGTACCCACCCCTGCCCCATTACCACCGTTCCAGCACCTCGCCTACATCCTGTCACCACCTCAGTACCCACGCTGTTATCCCAGGCAACTGCTGACGTATCAAGTTTTGCTAAATAAAAAAACCACCTTTCCCTCACCCATCACTGACCTACTCCGCCCCTCACCAACCTGGTAATGGGTCTTTTGGCCGGCTTGTTATAGGCAATGTTGTGTTTACACTACTCTCTTAAACACTGCGCCGAGTACCTTATTATACTGAGTGGCGAGGAGAAACGTCTGTTTATGAACGTAGATGATTGGGCTTGCATGTAAATGTTTAGTTTGAACGTAAATATGTGGTTCTGAAACGTACACGTCTGCTTCTGAACGGCGTCAGATTGTGATCTATGAGCGAGGAGTGACTGGTTTCTCAGGCTTGTCTATACCCTTCCAGCCCAGCCTTGGACCAGGCTGCCTTGTGTGCCTGTGCAACCAAAATGAAATAGTGAACAATGTGAAATAAGAGACTGATTCAGAGAAACGTTCTGTTCCCCGAGAAACAGTACTTGTCCCTGTTCTCTTTCTCATTCTCATATTCGACACAGACAAATCATAGCACTAGAATTTGTATCTGACATTGAGGACACATCAAACCTCCAAGTTGATATAAGCCAAGTCTTCCAGTGGGCCACTGGCATCACTATGACGTTCAATAAGGACAAACTTCAGTTACTGTGTTTTGGAAAACTTGAGGAAATAAAGACTGAACCGGATTATGAGACAAACTTTAATCACTCAGTAGAAGAGCCTAGGGGTGATAATATTAGATCTCATATTCAAGGATCACGACGGTGTCACTGTCACAGCTGCAAAGAAAACGATGGGCTGGATAACTAGAACCTTCAAAGAAAGAGATGTCAAGCCAGTGATAGTACTTGCTCTCTCCAGACTGGAATATTGCTGTACTCTAACAGCTCATTTTAAGGCAGGCGGGACTGCAGATTTAGATAATTTGCAGAGAATGTTTGCTACTTGTATAAATTCTGTCAAGCCCCTAAATTATTGGGATTGTTTTAAGTCCCTTATTCTGTACTCCTTGGAACATAGGAGAGAAAAGTCCCAAATCTACACACACAAATTACTTCGTATTAAAGCAAGACGTTGGGTAGATGGTGCAAAATATTCACTATGAAAAGCAGGTGTGCAATGAGTATACTAGTGTAGAACTCAGTAAGTGTAAAGGGGCCAAGATTTTTAACACCGTTTATACATAAGGTATATTATCAGCAGATTCGTGGCTGTCTTGAAGAGGGAGCTTGATAAGTTCCTAAGTGAGTTCCTGATCAACAGGGCTGTGATGCATATGTTGGACTATGTGCAGTTAGCACCAACAACCTGGTTTATCAGGCCATCCATTGGTGCCTAGGCCTGGTCTGGGATCAGGCTGAAGGGAGTTTGATCTTTGAAACACTGGAGGTGACCTCCAACGATATACACAATAAAGGTTCTCTCTGCATTGTCTAATTCTGCAGTTTTTCCTGCCTTAAGAGGCAAGTAAGTACCACTATAATCTACCTTGTTCATAATTACTATCATATTTACTTTGTCTGTTTCGTGAGGTGAAGTCCAGGATCTTTCCTTAATTTATGGTATAACTTAACAAATCTTCGATGACAGTTGTGTTGGAGAGGTCTGATTATTATTATTATTATTATTATTATTATTATTATTATTATTATTATTATTATTATAGTCAAAGCGTTAAACCGGCTGGAGAGGTCTGAGCACAGCTGGGACCTCTCCAGTACAATTGAGTTTGTTTTATATTCCATTCCAGGGTTTAATTCTTCATTTTTTTACCATAATGAAGTAACTGAAATTTGTCCTCACTGGATGTAACATTGTTTTCTGTTGGCTCGCTGGAAGACCTTGTTTATATCAGCTTGGAGGTTTGTTGTGTATAATTTACCGTACATTTAACTTAAGTCGATTTCGAGGATCACCGGTTGCTGGCCTGATTGATCAGTCTGTATGTGCTGGCCGCATGCAGTTCATGTTATGCATCAAACCCGAGCTGATGAAGAACTGGCTTGAAGAACTTGATCTTCCCTCTTGACAACAGCCAAGGTTCTGTTAGTAACTCTTTGTGGTCAAAGGGAGGACGTTGAAGAGTCGGGGTCCTCTTACACTTACTAAGCTCGACTTAGTATACTCATCGCACCCCAGCATTTCATTGGACGTATTTTGAACCGTCTGCCAAGTCTCTTGCTTTCATATGGAGTGATTTCTGTTAGCAGGTTTGGGACCAGTCCGAGTTTCTGTCTATCGGTTATGAGAATGAGATAGAGAACTGGGGCGAGTACTGTGCCTTGAGGAACACAACTTCCCACTGTGGCAGCCTCTCATTGGACTTCGTTCACTATTACTCTTTGCATCTGATTTGTTAAAAAAAAAATAAAAATCCATCTGCCCACATTTCCAGTTATTTATTTTGCAGACATTTTGTGTGCAGTCACACTTGTTAAAGGCTTTTACAAATTTCTTGTTAAAAGAAAAGAAAAGTACAATATCGTGAGTGGAACAATATACAAATTACCCACACATAGTACAGAGGAGCATATGACGACGTTTCGGTCCGACTTAGACCGTGTACAAAGTCACACTGTGTGACTTTGTAAATGGTCCAAGTCAGACCGAAACGTTGTCGTAAGCTCCTCCTCTCTCCTATAGACGAGTTATTTGCATATTCTTGTTAAGGGCTTTTGGAAACTACAGTTGTATTTTGTTTGACATCCAGTGCATTCAAGACCATGTGATATATACCTGTAATATACCTTTAACGACTTCCCAGAGCTTTTTGACTCCCAGAATCCGGCCATGGGCCAGGCTCGTCTGGTGTTTGCCTGATCAACCAGGTTGTTGCTACTGGTGGCCCACTGATCCACATATCCATCACAGCCTGGTTGATCTGTGTTACGCCCCTCGTTTGCGAACCTTCTAGGTCAGGTATGATGTATAAGTAACGGGCTTTTTCATTTAATATTATATTATTTCTAGCCTCATTAGTAGCTAAAATGAGGATAGAGTACTTTATAATATTATCTGGCCTTAATTTATTTAGCTGTGTAAATAGATAGGATGTTTCGATGATGTAAACTACGGGTACAGTTGACTCAAGAAATCGTAATGACACGATTGCAAACAAACCATACCCCCGGCCGGGATTGAACCCGCGGTCATAGAGTCTCAAAACTCCAGCTAACGCGACGGGCTGGAGTTTTGAGACTCTATGACCGCGGGTTCAATCCCGGCCAGGGGTATGGTTTGTTTGCAATCGTGTCATTACGATTTCTTGAGTCATGTTGACGGCAGTGAAAGGACTTGAGCTAGAGTTCGTCACGGCCACGCTAGCTGGAGATTCGTCTGTAAAAACTTGCATTTGTGGTCACAGAGGTGCCTGTGCTAACCTTCCTATGGTGTAGAAATATACCTAGTTGGATGAATCTTATTGTGGCTCGCTGGTCTAGTGGCTAACGCGACGGGCTGGAGTTTTGAGACTCTATGACCGCGGGTTCAATCCCGGCCGGGGGTATGGTTGGTTTACGGGTACAGTTGTTTATTACCCGGCTGTCGTTTAGCCACTGTCCCCTCTTAATCCGAGGTGACGTCAGTCTGAGAATTCTATTATAGGGCAGTCCACTCTCACCTTTCGTGAGAGAAGCTCCTTGATTCCTGGATTTAACCTTCTGGTCCCACATGAGGTTCCCTAGTGACCCTCCAGCACCTCGGACGGTGTCAGACAGAAACGTCTCAGACGAAGTGTGTGTTGCTGTATTGGAGACGCTGGTGATTGTCCCTAGCTCTGCTAGGAGCGAGTTTAAGCAGTATTGGTTCAAAGAGGACGGCGAAAAAGTCAGGGGAGACAGACTCGCCTCAAAACTCCTTCAATTGTAGAATATTCCTAATCTCGCTTAGTATATTTTGAAAGTTGAATAAGAGTGAATTATTATTGAAGTGTTACGTTTTCTGTCTCATTTAGATTGAGTTAAGCAAAGTGTTATTATATGAAGTGAAAGTGTTATGATACTAGAGCCATTCAGTACTATAAACAAGACAGAATATTGTATATTATCTTTTAAGTGAACTCAAGTGTAAATTTCATGAATACTCTGTTTTTTGGTGCGACCTTTTTAAAGTTAATATAAAACCCTTCTATGGTTTATTAAGAAACTTAATAAAAAACCGGAAAGAAACATTGTGATTGTTTACTACTGAACAGTTGAATGATTTCATCTAGAACAGGATATTCAATCCTGTTTATTTGTTGCAAGAAAGTGCTAAACAGGCTTAAGTAGTTGCCCTGTATGCAACAATCTGGTAGTGGTCCATGTTACTCCCACTTGTACACTTGTTGTGACTCCATTATTTTTTTTTGTTCTCCACTGTTATTGTTTTGGTTCCTTGTTCTCCACTGTTATTACTTTTGTTTTGGTTCCTTGTTCTCCACTGTTATTGTTTTTGGTTTGGTTCCTTGTTCTCCACTGTTATTGTTTTTGGTTTGGTTCCTTGTTCTCCACTGTTATTGTTTTCTTCCTTCTTTTTAGTTTTCTTCTTAATTTTTTAGTCTTGTTCTTGTTTTATACTTTCGTTATTCGAGCCTTTCCATTTTCCTCTCTCTCTCTCTCTCTCTCTCTCTCTCTCTCTCTCTCTCTCTCTCTCTCTCTCTCTCTCTCTCTCTCTCTCTCTCTCTCTCTCTCCCTTTCCACTTTACTCTCCTCTTTTCTTCCCTCTGTATCTTCACTTTTCTTCTAGTTGTAATTACGGCTTCACATTTACATTCATTATATTCTTTTTCCCTTCCCCTCTTTTCCCTTGTCCTCTCTTCTGTGCCTTTCTATTCCTTTACTGTTCCTATTATCTCTTTCCTACTCTCTCTCTCTTTGCCTTTCTCTTTCATCTCACTCCCCTTGTCCTGTTTCTCACTCTTTCTACCATTTCTTTTTTCTTCTCTGTCCCTTTGCCCTCTCCAATTTCCCCTTGCCTTCTGTTTCCTCTCGTTTTCTTTCCCTCCTCTTTTCACTTGCCCTCTGTTCCCTATCTCTCTCCTCTCCTACTCTTCCCCCTCCCACCTTTCCCCTCTCCCACTCTTCCCCCTCCCACCTTTCCCCTCTCCAACTCTTTCCGTTCTACAAATTTCCCCTCTCCCACTATTTCCGCAGTACCCGTTCCCCTTTCCCACTTTTCCCTCTCCCACTGTCCGCAGTACCAGTTCCCCTTTTCCACTTTTCCCTCCCACTCTTTTTCCCTCTTCCGCCCTTGCCCTCTCTCCCTGTGCTTGCTGGTGGCCACTCCGGGTCTGGGTTTCACCTACCTTATTGATCACATCTCCATCCCAACACACACTGAATCGATATTGTTGGTCTCTCTCTCTCTCTCTCTCTCTCTCTCTCTCTCTCTCTCTCTCTCTCTCTCTCTCTCTCTCTCTCTCTCTCTCTCTGTGTCTATCTCTATCTATCTCTTTTCACAGTGTATTACAGTGTTAGGTTAAGGCTTCTAACTTTATTTACAAGCTAAGAGCTGTTACCTACATCAGCTCATTTGAAAGCATTTTTACTGTTAAGAGATGTGCAGATAGGAAACAGGATGAACTTGAGTCATCTCATCTCATTCTCTCTCTCTCTCTCTCTCTCTCTCTCTCTCTCTCTCTCTCTCTCTCTCTCTCTCTCTCTCTGTGAGGCAGGGTTGACTGGTAAGAGCAGTTTCTGGGAAACTCAGTATAAACTGCCTTAAACATGCTAACCTGGCAGTTTTTTCAAGGGATCGCTTTCAACTCCCTTTTTTTTCTGCTGCCTCAGTTTTCACTTCCTTTGGTTAGCTTTTTTAGTTGCTCTGAAAAGTGTGTGTTTTGTGTGTGTGTGTGTGTGTTTTGTGTGTTGTGTGTGTGTGTGTGTGTGTTGGAAGACGTATATACAGGGACGGTAAGTTAGTTGCGAAGATGCAGTAGAGGAAGAGGTTGATGATGCCAGAAGTGCTCGTGACACTAGCAGTTCAGAAGCTATACCACATTAGAACACAGACTTCCAAGTCACGTGAGAACAAAATGAGTAGGTTCGAATATAAGCTATAGGGTGGGAACAGATGCCATGGGCACAGACCCGGCTGCCTGGTCGTGGACCGGCTCAGGGGGGCGTTGATCCCCGGAATACCCTCCAGGTAGACTCCAGGTAGACAGTGTTATTACACAGGGTTCAGCTTGGAAAATGCACCGACTGAAACCTTGGGTTTTATTCCTGGAACAGAATCAAATATATCAGAGGTAGAATAAGTCACAGTACCGTGACTGGAACAATATACAGATAACCCGCACATAGGTGAATGATAGCTTATGTCAACGTTTCGGTCCCACTTGGACCGTTAACCAGTCACACCGAAACGTCGTCATAAGTTGTCTGTGTGCGAGTTATTTGTATATATCGCGAGACATTAAACTGATCAAATTATATTAAAGAATCATAATGCAAGACCAGAGACACATACAAACGATACAGGAATTGTCAATGTCATTGCAAATGAATCTGCCGAAATTGGTACAAAAATTAAATAGTCTTCATTTCAAACCTCGTGAATCACAGCCAAGAGAAGATCCGAGTGTTTCGACACGCTATCCCTGGGGCATTTACAAATTTGGACAGACTTGTAAAAGAAAAAGAACATGTAAATTTGATCACCCAGGTAAATATTGTAAATTCCTGATTAAAGACATGTGCCATTCGAAGACTTGAAAATATTACAGGACACGCGCATTGTCCCGTAAGGGACATTGCACGTGTCTTCTGTTTGTTGGGGTTTGTAGAGGTGCTAACAGGTTACACTGTATCTTTTGTTTATTGGGGTTTATAGGGATGCTAGCAGGTTACGCTGTATCTTGTTTGTAGGGGTTTATATAGACGCTGACGGGTTACATGGTGTCTTCTTGTGGCTTATAGGGCCACTGATGGGTTACACCTTATCTTGTTATTGTTTTGGTTTATGTAGCCACTGATAGAACGTCAAATAACATGAAAATTAATTCCGTACATGCGTTAGAGATTTTGAAAACTGAGAAACTAAAAAGAATGGAATGAAATAAGAATGTGTTACCTTGAAGCCGTGTTAGTGGAAACAGATCCAAGGGCTGCTACGGAAGAACCAGATATTAGTGCCAACAAAAGCAAAACAAATGCATATCATTTATATTTGCAAACATGTACATCTTAAACCAACAAGATAATGCCGTTGGTTAGTGGACTCACGGATTCTAATGCATTGTTTGCAACTTTCACAGCTCCTGTTAGCCCTTTTAGGGCCTAGTTCCTAGGCCTTTTGTGTATCCATATGCTCTTGCGCTACCGGCCACAGGATGGATATGGGGTGCACAGTAAACTACCCACTTTAGTGGCAAAATCTAATCACAGAGACCCACACGGAAGACGAGTTTGACAATGAAATATGGATACCTGGGCAAAATCTACTCATAGACGACCGGAAGAACGGACAACAAGGAAGAGGAAGGTGTGTTAAGGGTTGGCTTGTATGTTAAGAGTTTCATTAGCGCTGAGTTAACAGCACAAATGATGTAGGCGACGTTTTAACAGTACGAATTGAAGCTTAGAATCTAGTTATTGTAATTGTATATAAACCACCAGATGCAATTTCCCAGCAGTTCAAAGCCCAGCTATTGAACATTAAACACTTGAAAATTTCTCAAACCCGGCCCCAAATATCCTGCTGCTTGGAGATCTGAATTTAAGACATCTAATATGGACGAGTGTGGCAAATATTGTGATAGCTGAGAAAATCAGTTGAACTATCTCACACAGATGATCTCTTCAATCTCTGTAATGAATTCACCGATAAATAACTGAATCGAACAAACTAGAAAATACCCTTGGTTTTATGTTCACAAATAAGGTTGATATTACAGACTACAGACTCTGACCCAAACTTGATTTAATTGTAAATTTGTATACCCACTATTCCTGAGTAACAAAACACTCTAGGAGGGTGTATTAAACAATTTATTTTTCAACTATTAAAAACAATCTCTGGGGTCAAATAAATCATGCCTTTGCTAAAATATGCTGGGATGAGTTTGGTGGTAGTAGAAGTATTCTCCAAACACATACATGCGGTTAAGAAAAGGAGAAGATGCAGGTTAGAAAGAGAGAGGTGTTCCCTCTGCAGGTGAAAACGAAGAATTACAGAACTTCTTAAAGGCTGCAGACTTTCAGGAAAATTAAAAAAAACTGGCTAAATAAATAGAAAACATTGATATCAAACTGAATACATAAAAAAATCTCTGAAAAGAGAGAGAGAGAGAGAGAGAGAGAGAGAGAGAGAGAGAGAGAACTAAAAGACGTAAATGAAAAAGAAAGAAATCCATATTATTTTTTCCTCATATGCAGAATCCAGAGCCAGCATCATATCTGGCCTC
The DNA here is from genome assembly GCF_038502225.1 of Cherax quadricarinatus. Classification (NCBI taxonomy): domain Eukaryota; kingdom Metazoa; phylum Arthropoda; class Malacostraca; order Decapoda; family Parastacidae; genus Cherax; species Cherax quadricarinatus. Next base: position 14,851,427 of record NC_091358.1, on the reverse strand, counting down.
AGGTCTTTAAAGCAAATGAAATTAAGCTAACAAAGACAAAGTAATGAGTGACATACTCAGGTCATGAAGGAAGCTCAAGACTCTCCTCATGTCACCATAATTTCTGACATGCTCTAACTCCACTGAGGTGCTGGGCTGGGGTTGGCAGTACATGTCTACCTACCTGGAGGGTATTCCGGGGATCAACGCCCCCTCGGCCCGGTCCATGACCAGGGGTAAGGGTTGGTGGTGTTGGGATGGGGTTATAGTACATGTTGGGGTAGAGGTTAGTAGTAGTTGTGGGGGTGGGAAATTTCTGTATAGGGTTTTGGGTTAGTAAGAGATGTTGGGGTTGAAGGTTAGGGTTCTGTGTTGGGGTTTGATAGATGTGAGGATGGGGGATGATAGATGTGGGGTTGAGGGTTGATAGTAGACGTGAGAGGTGGGGGGTTATAGAATTTTCGGGTTAATATTAAATATGGGGGAGGGAGGTTTAGTAGATTTAAGGGTTGGGGTTAGGGTTATGTGGTGGGGTTGGAATAACTTGGTCCAAACCTTTGATGAGTTAGTTCCCACTAGTTTTTCTGCTCCCAGAGCCCAGCCATGGGCCAGGGTCGTCTGGTGCTTGCTTGGTCAACCAGGCTGTTGCTGCTGGAGGCCCCCTGCCCCGCATATCCATCACAGCCTGGTTGATCTGGCACCCGGTGAAGATACTTGTCCAGTTTCCTCTTGAAGGCTTCTACACTTGTCCCAGCCGTGTTTCTGATATCTTCTGGTAAGATGTTGAATAGTCTGGGACCCCGAATATTGATAGTGTTCTCTTATCGTCCCCACCGCACCCCTGCTCCTCACTGGGTTTATTTTACACTTCCTCCCATATCTCTCACTCCAGTATGTTGTTATGGCAGTGTGCAGATTTGGGACCAAGCCCTCGAGTACCTTCCAGGTATATATTATCATGTATCTCTCTCTCCTCTGCTCCAATGAGTTCAAGACCTGAAGGTGTTCCCAGTAATTTAGGTGGTTTACAGGCTCAATGTGAGCCGTAAACGATCTCTGTATTTGTTCCAGCTCTGATATTTCTCCTGCCTTGAACGGGGCCGTCAACACTGAGCAATATTGTAAATGAGGGAGCATTAGCGACGTGAAGAGTATCACCATCGGCGTTATTTCCCTTGTTTTGAAAGTTCTCAGTACCCACCCCGTCATCTTCCTGGCTGTCGTGATCTTTCTATTTGGTGACCCTCTTGAGTTTTGTATATAGTGCTCCTTGTGAGTTCTTCATTCTTTCCATACCTAAGCAGCTGGAACTTATCACCATTGAACGTCATGTTGTTCTCCACTGCCCACTGGGAAACCCTGTTTATGTCTTCCTGTACTTTTTTCAGTGTCCTCTACCGTAGTGACTTTCATGCTTATTTTAGTGTCATCTGCAAATGATGATACAAAAGTGTGCCGGGTGTTTTTGTCTATGTCTGCTATGAGGATGAGGAGCAGCAGAGGTGCCAGGACAGTGCCTTGGGGCACTGAGCTTTTGACCTCGCTGATGCTGGATCTTGCCCTGTTCACTACTACTTTTTGTGTTCTGTGTGTTAGGAAACCGAAAATCCATCTGCCTACCTTCCCCGTAATGCCCATGGCCTTCATTTTGTGCGCTATCACTCCATGATCGCATTTGCCAAACGCCTTTGCAAAATTTGTGTAAATCACATCTGCATTTTGGTCGTCTTCCAGTGCCTCCATAATTCTGTCATAATGGTTCAGCAGCTGTGACAGACATGATCGTCCTGCTCTAAAACCATGCTGATTCGGGTTATGTTGGTTGTGCTGCTCCATGAAATTTGTAACCTGCCGTCTCATCACTGTTTTAAAGATTTTTATGATGTGAAAGGTTATTAGAGACATCTCAGCATTGTTATTAGAGATCTGTCAACATCATCATCATCATCCTCCTCACAGAGGACTTAAACCAAACACTAAAAACATCTCCACATCATCATTTGTGGATGATACTAAACTAAAGATGATAAATACCTTGAGAACACCTACATATGTACTCAGTGGAGCGCAGGAGAGACAGGTATATGATAATATATACTCACTGGAGCACAGGAGAGAGATGCATGATAATGTACTCACTGGAGCTAAGGAGAGACATGCTTTATAAATATATACCTGGAAAGTACTCGAGGGCCGGTCCCAAATCAGCACACTGGCATAACAACATACTGGAGTGAGATTTATGGGAGGAAGTGCAAGATAAGCTCAGTGAAAAGTAGGGGTGCAGTGGACACAATAAGGGAACACTGTATCAACATTCGTGGTCCCAGATTACTCAACATCTTATCAGATATGAGAGGCACTGCTGGGACAAGTGTAGAAGTCATGAAGAGAAAGCTGGACAAATATCTTCATGTCCCAGATCAGTAAGGTTATGATGGATTTGTGGGGCAGCAACAGCCTGATTGACCAGGCTAGCATCAGATGAGCTTGGCCCATAGCAGGGCTGTGAGAGTAGGAAAACTCTTGAAAGGCATCGAAGGTATATCAGTGGTCGTCATGGATTCCATTGGAATAGATGGTAGCTGTGTTAGGTTTAAAACCTATCGACTACACGAAAGTCTGTAAGGCTGTTCCTGGTATTCACGAGTCAAGAATAATCCCTAAAATAGTGACTTGAATACTCTCTTAAGTGTACGCAGAGTTATACACCTCTGTGTGTGTATATATATATATATATATATATATATATATATATATATATATATATATATATATATATATATATATATACAGAGAAATACACCTCTTTATATATACACAGAGAAATACACCTCTTTATATATACACAGAGAAATACACCTCTTTATATATACACAGAGAAATACACCTCTTTATATATACACAGAAATACACCTCTTTATATATACACAGAGAAATACACCTCTTTATATATACACAGAGAAATACACCTCTTTATATATACACAGAGAAATACACCTCTTTATATATACACAGAAATACACCTCTTTATATATACACAGAGAAATACACCTCTTTATATATACACAGAAATACACCTCTTTATATATACACAGAGAAATACACCTCTTTATATATACACAGAGAAATACACCTCTATATATACACAGAGAAATACACCTCTTTATATATACGCAGAGAAATACAAATTTTTATATATATGCAGAGAAATACACCTCTTTATATATACACAAAGAAATACAGCTGGCGGTGTATATAGGAGATTGTTGTTGGATTGTAAGTGAGATCCTGCGTCTGCTACAGTGATGCGCCACTCCTACCGTCGCACTGCGCTGCTCTCCATATACCTTTCCCTCCTTCTCCCCCTCTCCCCTCTCTCTCCCCCTCTCCCCTCTCTCTCCCCGTCTCTCTCCTTACTCTCTCTCGGTTACCTCAGTCTCTGTTCCCTTCCCTCTCTCTGTTACCTCCCCTCCGTTCGTTCCCCTCTCTTATTCCCCCCCTCACTGTTCCTTCCCCTCTCTTATTTCCCCCTTCACTGTTCCTTCCCCTCTCTCGGTTCCCCTCATTCTTCCCTCTCCTCTTATATCTGTTCTCTCACTCTGCAAATTACTTACCTCTTCACTTTCTCCTGTTCCCTTCCTTCTCACTCCCTCGTATTATCGAGTCTCTTCTTTCTCTCTTCTCACCTCTTTTCTCTGTTTCTCCATCTGTCTTACTCTTCTTCTTTATCTTGTTCCCTTATCTCTCCTAATATCTCCTCTTTATTATCTTTAATTCCCCTCTTCGTGTTTTTCTCCATCACCCCTACCTTCTTATTTGTTTCTCCCTTCTTTACTCCCATTTGCGTCTCTCTCTCTGTCTCTCTCTCTCTCTCTCTCTCTCTCTCTCTCTCTCTCTCTCTCTCTCTCTCTCTCTCTCTCTCTCTCTCCTAAGCAGACATGAGAGTCATGAATTACATTCAAACATATGACAGCTGTGTCGTTCTCTTGAAGGAAGGGGAGTATACTAAGTGAAGGAAGGGGAGTATACTAAGTGAAGGAAGGGGAGTATACTAAGTGAAGGAAGGGGAGTATACTAAGTGAAGGAAGGGGAGTATACTAAGTGAAGGAAGGGGAGTATACTAAGTGAAGGAAGGGGAGTATACTAAGTGAAGGAAGGGGAGTATATTAAGTGAAGGAAGGGGAGTATACTAAGTGAAGGAAGGGGAGTATACTAAGTGAAGGAAGGGGAGTATACTAAGTGAAGGAAGGGGAGTATACTAAGTGAAGGAAGGGGAGTATACTAAGTGAAGGAAGGGGGAGTATACTAAGTGAAGGAAGGGGAGTATACTAAGTGAAGGAAGGGGAGTATACTAAGTGAAGGAAGGGGAGTATACTAAGTGAAGGAAGGGGAGTATACTAAGTGAAGGAAGGGGAGTATACTAAGTGAAGGAAGGGGAGTATACTAGGTGAAGGAAGGGGAGTATACTAAGTGAAGGAAGGGGAGTATACTAAGTGAAGGAAGGGGAGTATACTAAGTGAAGGAAGGGGAGTATATTAAGTGAAGGAAGGGGAGTATACTAAGTGAAGGAAGGGGAGTATACTAAGTGAAGGAAGGGGAGTATACTAAGTGAAGGAAGGGGAGTATACTAAGTGAAGGAAGGGGAGTATACTAAGTGAAGGAAGGGGAGTATATTAAGTGAAGGAAGGGGAGTATACTAAGTGAAGGAAGGGGAGTATACTAAGTGAAGGAAGGGGAGTATACTAGGTGAAGGAAGGGGAGTATACTAAGTGAAGGAAGGGGAGTATATTAAGTGAAGGAAGGGGAGTATACTAAGTGAAGGAAGGGGAGTATACTAGGTGAAGGAAGGGGAGTATACTAGGTGAAGGAAGGGGAGTATACTAGGTGAAGGAAGGGGAGTATACTAAGTGAAGGAAGGGGAGTATATTAAGTGAAGGAAGGGGAGTATACTAAGTGAAGGAAGGGGAGTATATTAAGTGAAGGAAGGGGAGTATACTAAGTGAAGGAAGGGGAATATACTAAGTGAAGGAAGGGGAGTATACTAGGTGAAGGAAGGGGAGTATACTAGGTGAAGGAAGGGGAGTATACTAAGTGAAGGAAGGGGAGTATACTAAGTGAAGGAAGGGGAGTATACTAAGTGAAGGAAGGGGAGTATACTAAGTGAAGGAAGGGGAGTATACTAAGTGAAGGAAGGGGAGTATACTAGGTGAAGGAAGGGGAGTATACTAGGCGAAGGAAGGGGAGTATACTAAGTGAAGGAAGGGGAGTATACTAAGTGAAGGAAGGGGAGTATACTAAGTGAAGGAAGGGGAGTATACTAAGTGAAGGAAGGGGAGTATACTAAGTGAAGGAAGGGGAGTATACTAGGGGAGTGAAGGAAGGGGAGTATACTAAGTGAAGGAAGGGGAGTATACTAAGTGAAGGAAGGGGAGTATACTAAGTGAAGGAAGGGGAGTATACTAAGTGAAGGAAGGGGAGTATACTAAGTGAAGGAAGGGGAGTATACTAAGTGAAGGAAGGGGAGTATACTAAGTGAAGGAAGGGGAGTATACTAAGTGAAGGAAGGGGAGTATACTAGGTGAAGGAAGGGGAGTATACTAGGCGAAGGAAGGGGAGTATACTAAGTGAAGGAAGGGGAGTATACTAAGTGAAGGAAGGGGAGTATACTAAGTGAAGGAAGGGGAGTATACTAAGTGAAGGAAGGGGAGTATACTAAGTGAAGGAAGGGGAGTATACTAAGTGAAGGAAGGGGAGTATACTAAGTGAAGGAAGGGGAGTATACTAAGTGAAGGAAGGGGAGTATACTAAGTGAAGGAAGGGGAGTATACTAGGTGAAGGAAGGGGAGTATACTAAGTGAAGGAAGGGGAGTATACTAGGTGAAGGAAGGGGAGTATACTAAGTGAAGGAAGGGGAGTATACTAGGTGAAGGAAGGGGAGTATACTAGGTGAAGGAAGGGGAGTATACTAAGTGAAGGAAGGGGAGTATACTAAGTGAAGGAAGGGGAGTATACTAAGTGAAGGAAGGGGAGTATACTAAGTGAAGGAAGGGGAGTATACTAGGCGAAGGAAGGGGAGTATACTAGGCGAAGGAAGGGGAGTATACTAAGTGAAGGAAGGGGAGTATACTAAGTGAAGGAAGGGGAGTATACTAAGTGAAGGAAGAGGAGTATATTAAGTGAAGGAAGAGGAGTATATTAAGTGAATGCAGGTGAGTATATTAAGTGAAGGAAGGGGAGTATACTAAGTGAATGCAGATGAGTATACTAAGTGTAGGAAGGGGAGTATACTAAGTGAAGAAAGGGGAGTATACTAAGTGAATGCAGATGAGTATACTAAGTGAAGGAAGGGGAGTATACTAAGTATAAGCAGGGGGTATACTGAGTGAAGGCAGGGGAGTACACTAAGTGAAGGAAGGGGAGTATACTAAGTGAAGGAAGGGGGTATACTGAGTGAAGGCAGGGGAGTACACTAAGTGAAGGAAGGGGAGTATACTAAGTATAAGCAGGGGGTATACTAAGTGAATGCAGATGAGTATACTAAGTGAAGGAAGGGGAGTATACTAAGTATAAGCAGGGGGTATACTGAGTGAAGGCAGGGGAGTACACTAAGTGAAGGAAGGGGAGTATACTAAGTATAAGCAGGGGGTATACTGAGTGAAGGCAGGGGAGTACACTAAGTGAAGGAAGGGGAGTATACTAAGTATAAGCAGGGGGTATACTGAGTGAAGGAAGGGGAGTACACTAAGTGAAGGAAGGGGAGTATACTAAGTATAAGCAGGGGGTATACTGAGTGAAGGCAGGGGAGTACACTAAGTGAAGGAAGGGGAGTATACTAAGTATAAGCAGGGGGTATACTGAGTGAAGGAAGGGGAGTACACTAAGTGAAGGAAGGGGAGTATAATAAGTGAAGGAAGGTGAGTATATGAAGTGAAGGATGAAGAGTGTAATAAGTGAAGGAAGGGGAGTATATTAAGTCATGGCAGGGGAGTATACTAAGTGAAGGTAGTGAGTATACTAAGTGAAGATAGTATACTAAGTGATGGTAGTGAGTATACTAAGTGACTGTAGTAAGTATACTGAGTGAGTATACTAAGTGAAGGTAGTGAGTATGATAAGTGAAGGCAGGGGAGTGTAGCAGAGGTCAGTGTAGCAGAGGTCACTGTAGCAGAGGTCACTGTAGCAGAGGTCACTGTAGCAGAGGTCAGTGGAAAGTAACTTGCTTCTCAGTGGTGACAGTTAAACTGTTTAAGCAGGGACAGAATGAAGCACACAGGAGTAGTCCTGGTTACATAACACAAGAGGAGCACTCGATACATAACACAGGAGCACTGTATACACAACACAGACGGAGCAATAGATTCATAATACAGGAGGAACACTGGATACATAACACAGGAGGAACACTGGATACATAACACAGGAGGAACACTGGATACATAACACAGAAGGAACACTGGATACATAACACAGGAGGAGCACTGGATTTGTGCATTGTTCCAGTCACGGTTTTGTGCCTTTTTGTTCTTCATTGTGGCGCTATTTGCGTCACTTGTGTGCTCTCACTTAGTGTACTGTTCAGTGTTGACAGCCAATAAACCATTTAAACTATTGGTAATGCTTAAGAGTACTGAGAATTCAGAAGATTCTTGAGGACCTAATGCCAAACCTATACACTACCATGACAATGTACTGGAGTAAGAGATGTGGGAGGATGTGTAACACAGATGCTATGTAAAACAGTCACCTGGCACAATAAGAGAACACTGTCAACATTCGTGATCCAACACTCTTCAACCTACTGCCAGCAGATATCAGAAATACTGGAAAAATAAACACAGAAGCAGTACAATGTGATCCTTTATTGACAAAGTTTCGCCCACACAGTGGACTTTATCAAGTCACAAACAGATTTGCCTGGGTGAAAGTTACGTGAGTATTTATAGGATGGAGTCAGGTGGAGAATGCTGGGTAGGTTGGATTTGAACCTGCATGTGACAGTCTTCCGAGTAGGGTGAGAGAGGCTAGGACCTTGCATATGTTTAAAAAGAGATTGGACAAATTTATGTGTGATAAATGGTTTTGAGAACCGACATCTTGGAGAATTGAGAAGACACTTATCCAACATATGGGAATCTTTATTGAAGAAACGTCTCGCCACACAGTGGCTTCATCAGTCCACTACAAAGCAGGAAGGTATAAGGAGAGGTATAAGGAGATTGATGGACTGACCACATCGACTCAAGGCTGAGGGACTGATTACCTCATTCTCCTCCTGTTCTTCAAGTTTATCCTTTATATGGACTGATGAAGCCACTGTGTGGCGAAACGTTTCCTCAATAAAGATACCCAAGAGTTGCACGTGTGTCTAATTTAACAACATGTCGGTTCTTTGAACCATTCATCTGTTAGCGTCCTGGTGACTAACAGCAACAGCTTGGTTAAGCAGCCTGTCCCCAGGGGTTGCAAGAGGGGTTAAACTCTCGAAACCGTTCACAGAGTGGAAATATAATGAGTTAAGAGAGAAAATCTGTTACTGGAAAGTAACGTCCAAGCGTTCAGATGTACAAGGAACGCAAGAAATACCCTCAGAATGAAACTGTACGTCTTGAAGGCACACCTGGAAAAGTTCCTGCAAGCTGATCCTCACTGTGACTTGCCGCATTAACAACCAACCCACAGTGTGGGGAGGAAATTTTTCAACACCCTTCATACAGGACGGAGCATGTAGCGCTGGGAGAATGAGAGGTAATCACATTTCATCAAGAAGTATTGACCAGCATCACGACTCCCTCCAGGTTATCTTTAGAACAAGAGGGTAGACGCACTCGCTTAGGAAATTGAGTCAGTGTAGTTTAACATCTTTATTATGCACCCCAGACCCATCCTGTGGGCGGTAGTCAAAGGATTACAGAGGTACATAATGGGTCCAGGGACTGGGTCCCAAAGTTTTGATAACTGGACAAGTTACAGTGGTAGTGAACTTTTTACGTATTTATATCCGGTCACGTGAGGAACATGTAGTTAATAATTCTCACCACCAGTATTTCCAGCTGAATTAATGACGTGCTCAGTTTCTTGTGTTTATTTTAGATGCTCCACTCAAAGTATTGACTTAAGAGGCGCGTGAGTTCCCCTGTCTCCTAATATCAAGTTTATTTTCCCCCTATAATCTACCTTGGATCTTGGATCTTTCCTTAATTCATGGTATAATTTAACAAATCTTTGAGTTGGAGAGGTCTGACCTTTGCTCAGACCTCTCCAACACAATTGTCCTCAAAGATTTGTTAAGTTATACCATAAATTAAGGAAAGATCCTGGACTTCACCTTACGAAGCAGACAAAGCAAATACGATCGTAATTAAGGACAGGGTAGATCATGGGGGGAAAAATAACATATTAGGAAACAGGGGAATTGACGTTCCTCTTAATTAACATTCTTAAGATAGGAAGAACATAAGGTGACCAGAGGAAAGAAAGCACATTCACCATCATTCCAACAACCCACATCCTTCAGAGGACAGAGCAGCCAATTATGATGGGATATAAATGATCACAACAGCATAGTATGTAGCTCCTGTCCTCTGCAGGATGTGGGTTGTTGGAATGATGGTGAATGTGCTTTCTTTCCTCTGGTTACCTTACCTTGGTAGGACACAGCGCGTTTCGCAGATAAAAATAGAAGACACGTTTCGGGGAAAAAAGCTTGGTTTTGGGGAGAAGGTGAAACGTTTCGCTCATTGTAGAGCTTCATTATTGTTGATCAAGCTGTGTGTAGAGCTTTATTATCATTGATCAGGCTGCGTAGAGCTTCAGTATCATCGATCAAGCTGTGTAGAGTTCCATTGATCAAGCTCTGTGTAGAGCTTTATTGATCAAGCTGTGTGTAAGCTTCATTGATGACGCTGTGCGCAGAGCAAAACATGGTAAAAGCTTATTGATTGGTTGATTAAGTCGGTTTGAAGCGTATCGGCTACACTATACACAAGGGTCATTTAAAATTATACATAACCTTTTCACGGCCATTTAAAAAATACTTTGATACCTACAATTTGGATCAAAGGAAAGTCTCAGTGTATACACACTCTGTATACAAACCTCACGATGTATATATCTTAGGAGGGGGAAATATCATGTTTTTGTAACATGGATCCTTAAATAAGTGTAATTGTTCTCGTGTGTATATTTTGTACGACGTGAACATGTCTCCTTAGGGTTTTCATTGTGTGATAGAAGAACAGCATGATTGTGTACATCCTTGTGTGTGTGTGTGTGTGTGTGTGTGTGTGTGTGTGTGTGTGTGTGTGTGTGTGTGTGTGTGTGTGTGTGTGTGAGAGAGACAGAGGGAGAGAGAGAGATAAAGATTGAAGGTTAGATCCGGGTTGAATTACCAAGAAGTGGAACACACACGACACAGTTGTTGCAGCCAGTCTTAAAGAATCACACACACAGTGTGGCGACGTAATTGTGAATGGTGTTTGTCAGGCAAGATGTTAGAAGCTAGACATTGAAATGTTATCAGCTAGACATTGTAATGTTATCAGCTAGACATTGTAATGTTATCAGCTAGACATTGTAATGTTATCAGCTAGATATTGCATGTGATATTAATTCAGAATACTGTATTTTCCTGTATTTTTCATGTAATATACTAAAAATTGGGTTTTGTGTGAACCCACTTGGTAAATTCTGTCTTTTTTCGCCAGTTGTTGTTGTAATTTGTATGTCGACTGTGTCAAGGACTCTCTGGTAGTCCAGGAACATGCGGGCGAGTTAAAAAAAAAAAACACTCGAAATACCGACCAAAGTCTTAATTTTAGACGATGTTTCCCCTCAAAACTGAGCTATATCAAGATTGGTAAGGCGAAACACAGGCGTATTCTGCATAACGTGACCTTGTATTTTACCCGGCTGTTGGGTAATTGGGGTTAAAGCCTATCTACTACACGAAGATCAGTGAGGCTGCATGTCACCTGTTCAAGACCAGTCAAGAATACTGCAATGCCTAGAATAGCGATAAAAGTAAACGCTAAGCGTATATACATCCCCGTATATACACGGTATATATATACCCTGCGAGGTCTTAGCTCCTGGCCCTGTCTCTTAGACCTCATCATCCAGCATTACTGGTTCCTGGCATCTTGTGCCCTGTCATATCTACTCTTAAAACTGATTGTGGTCTTCGCCACCACTTATAATATTCACCACTATGATGTTCACCACTACCTATGATGTTTACCACTACCTATGATGTTCACCACTACCTATGATGTTCACCACTACCTATGATGTTTACCACTACCTATGATGTTCACCACTACCTATGATGTTCACCACTACCTATGATGTTTACCACTACCTATGATGTTCACCACTACCTATGATGTTTACCACTACCTATGATGTTCACCACTACCTATGATGTTCACCACTACCTTTGATGTCCGCCACTACCTATGATCGCCACTACCTATGATCGCCACTACCTATGATGTTCACCACTACCTATGATGTTCACTACCTATGTTCGCCACTACCAGTGATGTTCATTGCCTATGATCGTCACTACCAATGATCACCACTACCTATGATGTTCATCACTACCTATGATCGCCACTACCTGTGATCACTACCTATGATCACTACCTATCATGTTCACCACTACCTATGATCACTACTACTTATGATCGTTACTACCTATGATCGCCACTACCTGTGATGTTCACCACTACCTATGATCACTACCTGTGATCACTACCTATGATCGCCACTACCTATCATGTTCACCACTACCTGTGATCACTACTACCTATGATCGCCATTACCTGTGATGTTCACCACTAAATATAATGTTCGCTACCTATGATCGTCACTACCTATCATGTTCACTACTACCTATGATCGTTACTGCCTATGATCGCCACTACCTATAATGATCGCCACTACCTATGATCACCATTACCTATGATCGTCACTACCTATGATCAATACCTATGATCGCCACTACCTATGATGTTCACTACCTATGATGATTGCCACTACCTATGATCGCCACTACCTATGATGATCGCCATTACCTATGATCGCTACTACCTATGATCGCCACTACCTATGATCGCCACTTCCTATGATGATCGTCATTACCTATGATCGCTACTACCTATGATCACTACCTATGATGCTCACTACCTATGATCACTACCTATGATGATCGCCACTACCTATGATCGCCACTACCTATGATCACTACGTATGATCACTACCTATGATGATCGCCACTACCTGTGATCACTACCTATGATGTTCACTTCCTATGATCGCCACTACCTATGATCGCCACTACCTATGATCACCACTACGTATGATCACTACCTATGATCGCCACTACCTATGATCACTACCTATGATGTTCACTACCTATGATCGCCACTACCTATGATCACTACCTATGATCGCCACTTATGATGATCGCCATTACCTATGATCGCTACTACCTATGATCGCCACTACCTGTGATCGCTACTACCTATGATCACCACTACCTATGATCACTACCTATGATGTTCACCACTACCTATGGTCACTACCTATGATCACCACTTCCTATGATCACTACCTATGTTCACCACTACCTATGATCACTACCTATGATGTTCACTACCTATGATCGCCACTACCTATGATCGCCATTACCTATGATCGCCACTACCTATGATCAATACCTATGATCGCCATTACCTATGATGATCACCACTACCTATGATCACTACCTATGATCACCACTACCTATGATAGCCGCTACCTATGATGTTCACCACTACCTATTATGTTCACCACTATCTATTATGTTCACCACTACCTATGGTAACATATAGTTTACCTAAACAGAATTCGCAGATACAATATACGCTGGCACAGTATACACAAACAGTATAAACAAACACGGTATACACAAACACAGTATACACAGACGCAACATACAATATATAGACACAGTATCTTTCTAACTAATCGAACACAAAGAGTAGTAGTGGTAAACAGAGTTAAATCGGAAGCTGCCATAGTGCTTTCCGCTATCCTGTTCCTCATACCCATATCAGACACAGAGATGTAAACCATAGCACTGTATCATCTTGTGCAGACGATACTAGGATTTGTATGAGAGTGTCATCCATTGAGGACACGGCAAATCTCCGAAAAGATATAAACCAAGTTTTCCAATGGGCAACGGAGAACAGTATGATGTTCAGTAAAGACAAATTCCAAGTACTCTGTTATGGAAAACTGGAGGAAATAATAACTAGGACTGAGTATACTACAAACTCTAATCACACAATAGAGCGGGAAAGTAATGCAAAGGACCTGGGAGAAGTAATGTTTGAAGATCTTGCATTCAAGGATCACAACAAGGAAGCTGATGAGATGGATAATGAGAACATTCAAGACAAGAGATGCCAAGCCATTGATAATCCTTTTTAAATCACTTGTTCTCTCTAGGCTGGAATACATTAGCATCCTCATTCAAGGCAGGTGAAATTGCAGATCTAGAACATTTACAGAGAAACTTCACTGCACATATAAGTTCCATAAAACACCTTACTACTGGGAACGCTTGCAAGCACTTGACTTGTATTCACTTGAGCACAGGCGAGAGATACATCATAATCTACACCCGGAAGATCCTGGAGTTACTGGTCCCTAATCTGCTCACAGAAATCACTCTAAACCCCTGGCTGCCTTCAAGAGAGAGCTGGACAGATACCTAAAGTCAGTGCCGGATCAGCCGGGCTGTGGCTCGTACGTTGGACTGCGTGCGGCCAGCAGTAACAGCCTAGTTGATCAGGCCCTGATCCATCGGGAGGCCTGGTCATGGACCGGGCCGCGGGGGCGTTGATCCCCGGAATAACCTCCAGGTAACCTCCAGGTAACCTACGAAAGCAAAAAACTTGACAGGCGATGCAACATGCCCCCAGTGAAAAGTAGGGGCGCCACTGGTACACTAAGAGAAAATACAATAAGTGTCCGGGGCCCAAGACTGTTCAACAGCCTCCCACCAGGCATAAGGGGAATTACCAATAGACTCCTGGTTGTCTTCAAGAGGGAGCTGGACAGATACCTAAAGTCAGTACCAGATCAGCCGGGTGTGATTCGTACTTTGGACTATGTGGATCAGGGCCTGGTTGATCAGGCCCTGATCCACCAGGAGGCCTGGTCATGGACCGGGCCGCGGGGGCGTTGATCCCCGGAATACCCTCCTGGGAGACTCCAGATAGTTAGACACAGTATACACAGACACAATATACACAGTATACTTCGAGATAATATATACAGTATGCACTGACACAATTTACACTACACACTGAGACAATATACACCGTATACACTGACAGACAATATATACAGTATACACTGAGACAATATACACAGTATACACTGAGGCACAATATACACAGTATACACTGAGGCACAATATACACAGTATACACTGAGGCACAATATACACAGTATACACTAAGACACAGTATACACTGAGGCACAATATACACAGTATACACTGAGACACATACACAGTATACACTGAGACACAGTATACACTGAGACACAATATACACAGTGACACAATATACACAGTATACACTGTGACACAATATACACAGTATACACTGAGACAATATACACAGTATACACTGAGACAATATACACAGTATACACTGAGACAATATACACAGTATACACTGAGACACAATATACACAGTATACACTGAGACACAGTATACACTGAGACACAGTATACACTGAGACACAATATACACAGTATACACTGAGACACAATATACACAGTATACACTGAGACACAATATACACAGTATACACTGAGACACAATATACACAGTATACACTGAGACAATATACACAGTATACACTGAGACACAATATACACAGTATACACTGTGACACATACACAGTATACACTGAGACACAATATACACAGTATACACTGAGACAATATACACAGTATACACTGAGACACAATATACACAGTGACACAATATACACAGTATACACTGTGACACAATATACACAGTATACACTGAGACACAATATACACAGTGACACAATATACACAGTATACACTGTGACACAATATACACAGTATACACTGAGACACAATATACACAGTGACACAATATACACAGTATACACTGAGACACAATATACACAGTATACACTGAGACACAATATACACAGTATACACTGAGACAATATACACAGTATACACTGAGACACAATATACACAGTGACACAATATACACAGTATACACTGACACACAATATACACAGTATACACTGACACACAATATACACAGTATACACTGAGACACAGTATACACTGATACACAATATACACAGTATACACTGACACACAATATACACAGTATACACTGACACACAATATACACAGTATACACTGACACACAATATACACAGTATACACTGACACACAATATACACAGTATACACTGAGACACAGTATACACTGATACACAATATACACAGTATACACAGTATACACAGTATACACTGAGACACAATATACACAGTATACACTGAGACACAGTATACACTGACACACAATATACACAGTATACACTGACACAATATACACAGTATACACTGACACACAATATACACAGTATACACTGACACACAATATACACAGTATACACTGAGACAATATACACAGTATACACTGAGACACAGTATACACTGACACACAATATACACAGTATACACTGAGACAATATACACAGTATACACTGTGACAATATACACAGTATACACTGAGACACAATATACACAGTGACACAATATACACAGTATACACTGAGACACAATATACACAGTATACACTGAGACACAGTATACACTGAGACACAATATACACAGTATACACTGAGACACAGTATACACTGAGACACAGTATACACTGAGACACAGTATACACTGAGACACAGTATACACTGAGACACAATATACACAGTATACACTGAGACACAGTATACACTGACACACAATATACACAGTATACACTGAGACACAGTATACACTGACACACAATATACACAGTATACACTGAGACACAGTATACACTGACACACAATATACACAGTATACACTGAGACACAGTATACACTGACACACAATATACACAGTATACACTGAGACACAGTATACACTGACACACAATATACACAGTATACACTGAGACACAGTATACACTGAGACACAATATACACAGTATACACTGAGACACAGTATACACTGACACACAATATACACAGTATACACTGAGACACAGTATACACTGACACACAATATACACAGTATACACTGAGACACTCTAAAAATGGGCAAAATACTGCAGTGTCAATATTTGTTCAGTGGGCGGTAATTAGTGTCATTATGCTAATAAGCAATTAGGGCAGAACTAATTAAATTTCGCTGAAGCAATATTGTTGTTATAATGTAAGTTTTACGTAAAGTAAAACCTGGTATTACGTGTTGCTCGTCGCATTGATGGAATGCGGATTATTGGAATCTCTTCAGTAAAGCTGAAATATGTAATCTCGGGGGGAAATGGTATAGAGATTTTTACTGTCGGCATAGAGTCGATAAAGCTTTTAGAGTAGTGGGAACACCTTGTTAGAGAAGCTTGTCTCTGATTTTAAAGCTGAGCACCTTGTAAGACAAGATTGTCTCTGATTTTAAAGCTGGGAACACCTTGTAATACAAGCTTGTCTCTGAGTTTAAAGCTGAGGCCACAAGTGAGGTCACCAGTGAGGTCACAAGTGAGGTCACAAGTGAGGTCACCAGTGAGGTCACCAGTGACCCCACAAGTGAGGTCACAAGTGAGGTCATGAGGAAACATACAAACATACGTGGCCATTGTGCTGGGAGGCGGGGATAGCGACCGCATATATTTTTATTGTATAAACCATGTAAGGTTTATAAAGATTCATAAAGGTTTATAAAGGTTTTACAAAGGTTTATAAAGGTTCATAAAGGTTTATAAAGATTTTACGAAGGTTTAAAAAGGTTCATAAAGCTTTAAAAAGGTTTTATAAAGGTTCATAAAGGTGTTATAAAGGTTCATAAAGGTGTTATAAAGGTTCATAAGGTTTATAAAGGTGTTATAAAGGTTCATAAGGTTTATAAAGGTTCATAAGGTTTATAAAGGTTCATAAAGGTTTATAAAGGTTCATAAAGGTGTTATGAAGGTTTATAAAGGTTCATAAAGGTGTTATAAAGGTTCATAAAGGTTTTTATAAAGGTTTATAAAGATTCATAAAGGTGTTATAAAGGTTTATAAAGGTTTTATAAAGGTGTTATAAAGGTTCATAAAGGTTTTATAAAGGTTTATAAAGGTTCATAAAGGTGTTATAAAGGTTCATAAAGGTGTTATAAAGGTTCATAAAGGTTTTATAAAGGTTTATAAAGGTTCATAAAGGTGTTATAAAGGTTCATAAAGGTTCATAAAGGTTTTATAAAGGTTTATAAAGGTTCAGTGTTATAAAGGTTCATAAAGGTTTTATAAAGGTTTATAAAGGTTCATAAAGGTGTTATAAAGGTTCATAAAGGTTCATAAAGGTGTTATAAAGGTTCATAAAGGTTTATAAAGGTTCATAAAGGTGTTATAAAGGTTCATAAAGGTGTTATAAAGGTTCATAAAGGTTTTATAAAGGTTTATAAAGGTTCATAAAGGTTTTATAAAGGTTTATAAAGGTTCAGTGTTATAAAGGTTCATAAAGGTTTTATAAAGGTTTATAAAGGTTCATAAAGGTGTTATAAAGGTTCATAAAGGTTTTATAAAGGTTCATAAAGGTGTTATAAAGGTTCACAAAGGTGTTATAAAGGTTCATAAAGGTGTTATAAAGGTTCATAAAGGTTTTATAAAGGTTCATAAAGTGTTATAAAGATTTATGAAGGTTCATAAAGGTTTTATAAAGGTTATAAAGGTTCATAAAGGTGTTATAAAGGTTCATAAAGGTTTTATAAAGGTTTATAAAGGTTCATAAAGTGTTATAAAGGTTTATAAAGGTTCATAAAGGTGTTATAAAGGTTCATAAAGGTTTTATAAAGGTTTATAAAGGTTCATAAAGGTTTATAAAGGTTCATAAAGGTTTTATAAAGGTTTATAAAGGTTCAGTGTTATAAAGGTTCATAAAGGTTTTATGTTATAAAGGTTCATAAAGGGTTTTTCATAAAGGTTTTATAAAGGTTTATAAAGGTTCATAAAGTGTTATAAAGGTTTATAAAGGTTCATAAAGGTGTTATAAAGGTTCATAAAGGTGTTATAAAGGTTCATAAAGGTTTATAAAGGTTCATAAAGGTTTATGAAGGTTCATAAAGGTTTTATAAAGGTTCATAAAGGTTTATGAAGGTTCATAAAGGTTTTATGAAGGTTTTATAAAGGTTGTATAAAGGTTGATAAAGGTTATGGAAGGTTCAGCATAACACAGCATCTGTATCACTTGCTGTAGACTTAGAACACCGTTCATCCATCACCTCAGCTACAAACGATGATAGTTATGATTTGTTTTTAATATTCTTAACACTAGTCTTTATTAAACATTAAACATGCAGACAAGAAATAATGTTCGACTATAAACATCTGGAAGACAGTGGAGGGACACACTGCCATAACAACGTACTGGAGTGAGAGATATAGGAGGAAGTGTAAAATAAACCCCTTGAAAAGTAGAAGCGATGTGGGAACAATAAGAGAACACTGTATCAACATCCGTGGGTATAGACATGTGTTTATTAACTTTTTTTTTTTAAGTGCCTGTATCCTGTCAGTTATCTTAATTTTTTCGGATCCCTTGTCAAAAATATCTTAAGATTGTAATTTCTTAGGGAAAGCTAACTTATTTCTACATCGAAAACAAATACAGATGTATGACACAGTTATAAATAAGAGCTTATATATTCGTTTATTCAGTGACTTTTGTTGTTGAAGTTAATCAGTGATGACGGTAAAACAAGGTTCTTTTGTTTTGAGAAATATCTTGGTGTGTGTCATCACTTGCATCGAGACGGTTTCTCTAACTTTTTTGTGCACAGTGTTGAGAAAGTTGTGTCTCATAAACAGGTGGCGGCAAATAACACGAGAACCTTCAGAGGTTTTTGTGCTGTGGGAAGGTTTTTAGCTCACCAGAAGTTGTCTTCCCTCATTGGTTCAGATTCCACTCTGAGTCCATCAGCTTTCAGTTCAACAGGATCAACTTTCATTATATATCTGTATCATACATGGAATCCAGATTAAAATACACAGATAACTCGCAAGTAGGAGACTGCAACTTATGACGGTGTTTCGGTCCGACTTAGACCATTAACTAGTCCAAGTCGGACCGAAACGTCGTAAGGTTGTCTATGTGTGGGTAATTTGTGTATTGTTCTAGTTACGGTATTGTACCTTTTTATTCTTCCAGGTTAAAATAGCTGGAATGTTATTCATTCCTGAACCACAACAATGTCTCTCTGGTGAAAGTAACCTCGGAAATAATGAATCATTTCCTGCACATGATATTATACTTCTCTCACGATGGACGGTCCCTCTCTCTGTCCCGTCCTTTTCCTCCTCTCGTATATACTGTATTTCGCGCCTTATTAGACGCATGTTTTTTCCATAAAATGTCGACAAAAACCACCGTGCGTCCTCTAAACTGAAAGTCGGTGACGGGAGCTATAAGTTTGGGGTGTGAGTTGGACTGTAGCTCTCCCAGTTACGTCCGATGCCGAGTCACTAAAACTAAGTCTTATAGGCCGCGTCTTATAAAGCCGCGAAATACGGTATACTGGCTCCCTCATCTTCCTGTGTTAGTGTGACTATTCACTGGGCAAAGTCGGACCGAAACGTCATCATAAGCTTCTCCCCTCTATGTGCGGGTTATTTGTGTATTGTTCCAGTCACGGTATTGTGTCTTTTTGTTTTTAAAACACATATAGTAAAATACACGGAGTGACACGGCAAAAAAAAAATCGATGTCTTTTATATTTTGAATTGGTCAGTGTCTCTCGTAATTCCCTACTTTTTTTCTTATTCTGTGGGTACTGATACTACTGGTTCAGAACCACTGGTTATACTCAATTGGTTATAATCATAATTTTTAAAGGGGCTGACTGGTAGACCAAGGAAAGTCATCGATCAGATGAGCAGTAGCTCCAGGTGCGGGTCATCGTATGACGAAGACCCGCCTCAGGACACACTTGTCCTGGTTCCTGACCAACACTGTACCTACCTACCTGTTGCCAGTAGATATTAGAAATATTGCCGGAATAAATGTAGAAGTCTTCAAGAGGAAACTAGATCGCTATATACCTTAGCCAGGTGCCAGATCAACCAGGCTGTGATGTTTATGTGAATCAGCGGACCGCTAACAGCAACAGCCTGGTTGAACTGGTACTCAACAAGAAAGCTGGGCTGATAGGGTCGAAAATCTCCAGTAATCGGACACAGGTATATCAAACAAGGTCTCATGGTGGATGGCCTTGATCAACCAGGCTGTTGGGACTAGCCCCACGCAGTCCAACTTATGCACTACAGCCCGGCTGATCAGCAAGTGTGTGCTTGTGGCGGTGGTATTGTGTTTAGGAAAAATAAGAAAATTCCTTCTGGCTCACGGGTCTTAATCATTGGAAGATCTGCTTAGTAAAGTTCTGGTCTTACGACCGAGCTCTTCTGCTGGCTTACCTGTCCTCCCTCTGGACTTCTGTTGCTTACACCGTCACCGTCACCGACACTATAGAACGCAACACTGGAAACTACAAAATTTCAAAAACATTGGCATACATGATACTTAAGCAGCACCAACCCAACAACACAGGAGTCACATGATTTCATCGTCTACCCGTCCTCATCATAGGTAGAGGTTGTTTTGATAAGGACCTGCCTCGCATGGGCCAGTAGGCCTTCTACAGTGTTCCTCCATTCTTATGTTCTTATGTTCTTATAGGTAGGATTTCCAGCCAGTATATATAACAGTCACTGAATATTGACATAAAATATATATTAACGTGATAAAATGATATTCTGGTGTAAAAGATGTCAGCAATCAGCGGCGTTAAACACTGTGTTGTAAATATATTGGACATAATGACTGTAGCGCCTTCATTATTGAGTGTGGTCAGCCATGCGTGGAGCATATGATGAGAGAGAGAGAGAGGGAGGGAGAGGGAGAGAGAGTCTTATAAATAGTATTTGATGACAGTTTAAATTAAGACACATGTGCAACATCTGGGTATCTTTATTGTAGACGTTTCGCCATCCAGTGGCTTTATCAATACAAATTCTAGGACATAATTTGAAGACAGTGCTATATAGAAGATGAGGTAATCAGTCCCTCAGCCTTGGAGTTGGTGTGAAGAGCACCGTAGTCGTGGAGGTTCTGGAGCACAGGCAAGGAGACTGGCGCTTATATACTAACATCAGGTGGATAGGGGACGTGTAGCAGACGAGGGCATAGTCACTGGTAGACGGGATTCCCCAGTGGAAGTAGGTCTACAATAAAGATACCCAGATGTTGCACATGTGTCTTATTTCGTCTTGTCGGTATTATATACCATTCTTGTACAACTTGTCACACACTGCAACGTCATGGAATCTTGATTCTGAGGACATGTACATAACATTCTTCACGGCTACGAAAGCTACTACTACAACTAACCCATCTGTTTGGGTATGACTTACTTCCACTGGGGAATCCCGTCTACCAGTGATTATGCCCTCGTCTGCTACACGTCCTCTTTCCACCTGATGTTAGTATATAAGCGCCAGTCTCCTTGCCTGTGCTCCAGAATCTCCACGACTACGGTGCTCTTCACACCAACTCCAAGGTTGAGGGACTTATTACCTCATCTTCTGTATATAGTTCTACTGTCTTCAAATTATGTCCTAGAATTTGTATTGATAAAGTCACTGGATGGCGAAACGTCTACAATAAAGATACCCAGATGTTGCACATGTGTCTTAATTTCATCAGTCGGTATTGTATACTATTCCTGTACAACTTGATGACAGTTGCATCAGACACCTAACAGCTCCTCCCGGTCACCCTCTGCTCATCCTCCTGATGATACAAATAGTGTTTAACACCCATAAATATGTGCTAGTTGCCACGTATGTGTCTGACATGTCCTGTACTTCCCTGTTACACCTTCCCCCACCTCTCTTCCCAGTGTTTCACCCAGGTCAGCCTCCACCCTGAAAAAAGATCAGCCTATTTACTCGTTATCAGTTGAATACAAACACTTGAATGGTGTAAGTGGTTTGTTAATGGGATTTTAAACCTATTGACAACACAGAGGTCATTAAGACAGGGTGTCACCTTTTCCTCACCAATTAAGAAAATTAACACCGAGCCTGGCCCATGGCCGAGCTCCGAGAGTAGTGAAACACTCGAAACTCTTCAAAGGTAAAAGGTATAAAGTGTATATATACTGACACACACACATTACGGGGTATATATATCTTGTGTGGTTGTAGTGACGATTAGTGAAAATCACCATTCAGTGTCGATTTGTGGTTCATTGTTACAGCCTGAGTCACTACTAACTCTCCAACCTGACGTTGATTGGAGATCAACTGGAGTTTGTAGGTAGTAATTCGTAGCTCCTGGCCCCTTGGAGGCAGTGCTTGCCCGCCACCCCGTCCACCACCATGTATCTGTCTCCACACACACTCCTCTAAGATGGACCGTAATTTTTTTAAGGTCTCTTCTGAGTGCAAGTTGTGAATTGTTCCAGCAAATAGTATTATGACTCATTCATCTTCTCCCATGGTTCCTCTCACCACCACCCATGGTCCTTCTCACCACCGCCCATGGTCCCTCTCACCACCACCCATGGTCCCTCTCACCACCACCCATGGTCCCTCTCACCACCACCCATGGTCCCTCTCACCACCACCCATGGTCCCTCTCACCACCACCCATGGTCCCTCTCACCACCACCCATGGTCCCTCTCACCACCACCCATGGTCCCTCTCACCACCACCCATGGTCCCTCTCACCACCACCCATGGCCCTTCTAAAGCCTTCTTAGGACAGTTCCACTCCACCCATATTACACAACATGTCCATATAAATATTGTTGCAGGCGGCTATGTTGCGAGTTAGGCTGAGTAGCCAAGTTCGTGCAAGCCAAGGACGTCAGAATAACGCTGGGGCGAGGCATGTATTAGCTATGCAAGAAAAAGTTACTTGTTATCTGTTAGTGGTTCTGAGAATTATTTTCCCCACTGTTCGGTCTGTGACCAGACCTCCTAAATTGGAAAGGAAATATTACAGGATTATTTTCCCAAGAAAAAGCATATAGGAAAGTCAAGTTATGTGTATACTGAGTGTAAGTAATGATGTGTAAGATTTACCTGCCATCCTTTCATGTTCCTGGGGCAAAAATAAACGATCAGCAATCCTACCAGAATGCAAAATATTTTAATAAGTTTCCATATCATACTCATTTGACAATAGGGTGGCGCCTCCCTGAGTGCTTGGTGTCTCCCAACCTGTTACCTCCTTAACCACAACACTGGTTTTATTCCGTCAACACTGCCACAACTGCCACAACTTTGCACGATATCTAAGTTCCCGAACTTCTCAAAAAAAAAATCTTCTTAACAAGCAGTGACAGAATCTCTCCAGATTTCATTACAACAGAGTTTCTCAGGGGAGCAATTGAACCAGGATCAAGTAGGATGTTGTCACACATTTCAAAAGCAGCTCTCGCTCATGATACAGACAGAAAAAGGAATTCATGCCCGAACAGCCAGTAATGCGTGGCACAGCCTTCATGTTTGGCAATACCTGCCCAGTCATTCCATCCGCGAAAGAAAAATCCCTAACTGCATTTGTCACCAAGGCAATAAATGACTTCGCCAGAATAACAATTATGTCCGCCTTCCTCGCCATCAGAAGCATCCGCCAAGAAAATACAGGAGGGGAATACTGCTGCAACAATCAAATTAACTACAAGTGAGGTTGAAATTGTCCCTAGAAATTTCAGTATCGAGAAAGCTCTGCAGGACATACCTCCACCCAGAGCGGCAAACCACATCAGTGACCTACATGACTGTCCAACCAGAATATAGCCATTAACATTCCATGAATCAAAAGTGCACATAACTGCCGAGTCCTTTCCAAGTGGATTTCCAGGTGGTTTCACGAGGTTAAAGCCACGACACTATAAATATATGCTCAACTCAGCAGCCGGAGTTGTTGCAGAGACTTGACAAAACTCACAAGATGTGTCAATATTTGTCTTGCGGATATTGTCCCTGAAGCTACCAGTCTTTTATTTTGTGTGTGTGTGTGTGTGTGTGTGTGTGTGTGTGTGTGTGTGTGTGTGTGTGTGTGTGTATGCATCTTTCTGTGCACTGAAAAAGGATTGAGGAATCAAGTCCACTGATATTGGCCACTCTCTCCAACGCCTTGTTATCCGTGGAGCTGTGAAGGATAGTGAACCGGGAGAGAGCAAGCTTGTACTGAACTCGCCTACAGTTTAGGAGTCCACAGTGCTGTAGAGCAGTAGGCTATGATGCACGCCATAGGAGTCCACAGTGCTGTAGAGCAGTAGCCTATGATGCACGCCATAGGAGTCCACAGTGCTGTAGAGCAGTAGCCTATGATGCACGCCATAGGAGTCCACAGTGCTGTAGAGCAGTAGCCTATGATGCACGCCATAGGAGTCCCCAGTGCTGTAGATCAGTAGGCTATGATGCACGCTATAGGAGTCCACAGTGCTGTAGAGCAGTAGGCTATGATGCACACCATAGGAGTCCACAGTGCTGTAGAGCAGTAGGCTATGATGCACACCATAGGAGTCCACAGTGCTGTAGAGCAGTAGCCTATGATGCACGCCATAGGAGTCCACAGTGCTGTAGAGCAGTAGGCTATGATGCACACAATAGGAGTCCACAGTGCTGTAGAGCAGTAGGCTATGATGCACACCATAGGAGTCCACAGTGCTGTAGAGCAGTAGGCTATGATGCACACCATAGGAGTCCACAGTGCTGTAGAGCAGTAGCCTATGATGCACGCCATAGGAGTCCACAGTGCTGTAGAGCAGTAGGCTATGATGCACACCATAGGAGTCCACAGTGCTGTAGAGCAGTAGGCTATGATGCACGCCATAGGAGTCCACAGTGCTGTAGAGCAGTAGCCTATGATGCACGCCATAGGAGTCCACAGTGCTGTAGAGCAGTAGGCTATGATGCACACCATAGGAGTCCACAGTGCTGTAGAGCAGTAGGCTATGATGCACACCATAGGAGTCCACAGTGCTGTAGAGCAGTAGGCTATGATGCGCACCATAGGAGTTCACAGTGCTGTAGAGCAGTAGCCTATGATGCACGCCATAGGAGTCCACAGTGCTGTAGAGCAGTAGGCTATGATGCACACCATAGGAGTCCACAGTGCTGTAGAGCAGTAGCCTATGATGCACGCCATAGGAGTCCACAGTGCTGTAGATCAGTAGCCTATGATGCACGCCATAGGAGTCCACAGTGCTGTAGAGCAGTAGCCTATGATGCACGCCATAGGAGTCCACAGTGCTGTAGAACAGTAGGCTATGATGCACACCATAGGAGTCCACAGTGCTGTAGAGCAGTAGCCTATGATGCACGCCATAGGAGTCCACAGTGCTGTAGAGCAGTAGCCTATGATGCACGCCATAGGAGTCCACAGTGCTGTAGAGCAGTAGGCTATGATGCACGCTATAGCAGTCCACAGTGCTGTAGAGCAGTAGCCTATGATGCACGCCATAGGAGTCCACAGTGCTGTAGAGCAGTAGCCTATGATGCACGCCATAGGAGTCCACAGTGCTGTAGAGCAGTAGCCTATGATGCCACAGGAGTCCACAGTGCTGTAGAGCAGTAGCCTATGATGCACGCCATAGGAGTCCACAGTGCTGTAGAGCAGTAGCCTATGATGCCATAGGAGTCCTCAGTGCTGTAGAGCAGTAGCCTATGATGCACGCCATAGGAGTCCACAGTGCTGTAGAGCAGTAGCCTATGATGCCATAGGAGTCCACAGTGCTGTAGAGCAGTAGCCTATGATGCACGCCATAGGAGTCCACAGTGCTGTAGAGCAGTAGCCTATGATGCACGCCATAGGAGTCCACAGTGCTGTAGAGCAGTAGGCTATGATGCACACCATAGGAGTCCACAGTGCTGTAAAGCAGTAGCCTATGATGCACGCCATAGGAGTCCACAGTGCTATAGAGCAGTAGCCTATGATGCACGCCATAGGAGTCCACAGTGCTGTAGAGCAGTAGGCTATGATGCACGCCATAGGAGTCCACAGTGCTGTAGAGCAGTAGCCTATGATGCACGCCATAGGAGTCCACAGTGCTGTAGAGCAGTAGCCTATGATGCACGCCATAGGAGTCCACAGTGCTGTAGAGCAGTAGGCTATGATGCACACCATAGGAGTCCACAGTGCTGTAGAGCAGTAGGCTATGATGCACGCCATAGGAGTCCACAGTGCTGTAGAGCAGTGGCCTATGATGCACGCCATAGGAGTCCACAGTGCTGTAGAGCAGTAGCCTATGATGCACGCCATAGGAGTCCACAGTGCTGTAGAGCAGTAGCCTATGATGCACGCCATAGGAGTCCACAGTGCTGTAGAGCAGTAGCCTATGATGCACGCCATAGGAGTCCACAGTGCTGTAGAGCAGTAGCCTATGATGCACGCCATAGGAGTCCACAGTGCTGTAGAGCAGTAGGCTATGATGCACACCATAGGAGTCCACACTACTGTAGAGCAGTAGCCTATGATGCACGCCATAGGAGTCCACAGTGCTGTAGAGCAGTAGCCTATGATGCACGCCATAGGAGTCCACAGTGCTGTAGAGCAGTAGCCTATGATGCACACCATAGGAGTCCACAGTGCTGTAGAGCAGTAGCCTATGATGCACGCCATAGGAGTCCACAGTGCTGTAGAGCAGTAGCCTATGATGCACGCCATAGGAGTCCACAGTGCTGTAGAGCAGTAGCCTATGATGCACGCCATAGGAGTCCACAGTGCTGTAGAGCAGTAGGCTATGATGCACGCTATAGGAGTCCACAGTGATGTAGAGCAGTAGCCTATGATGCACGCCATAGGAGTCCACAGTGCTGTAGAGCAGTAGGCTATGATGCACGCTATAGGAGTCCACAGTGATGTAGAGCAGTAGCCTATGATGCACGCCATAGGAGTCCACAGTGCTGTAGAGCAGTAGCCTATGATGCACGCCATACGTTGCCAACTTAATTTGCCATAAATATTTGATTAAATTGAACTTTGCTAACAGTATTTTCAATTAAGTTAAAGGTACAGGATACTAAAATCCGTTTACCAACATTTCCCTTCTCTGTATCCGTTCATCCACTCCCGTGGATGACCTCACCCTCGTAAATATCCTTCAGGAATCCTTCAAGTATCCTTCAGCAGTAGTTTGACAGTCTCCGTTAGTGTTCTAGTGCCAGGTATTCCCTGGGTTCCCATTCAATATGTAAGGTTGTCGCTAGAGTTAAACCATCATCTAGAGGTGTAAATTTGTTTCTAGTGAGTACAAGTGCCACGTCTAATACGCTTAGAAAAATAAACCTTGGATTTTCCATGGGGTTATCCTGGAAAGTTTAGATTTAGTGAGTGGAAGAGATGAAAATGTAAAGAACTAAAAGTCCCAATACCGTGACTGGAACAACACGCAGTAGAGAGAAACAACGACGTTTCGGTCCGACTCGGACCGTTTACAAAGTCACTTTGTAAAAGGTCCAAGTCGGACCGAAACGTCGTCGTAAGCTCTACTCTCCTATATGTGGGTTATTTGTGATGTAAATAAGCCTTGCAGAGGCAATATTCACTCTTGCATGTGTCGTGTCTTGTGGCTTGTTCTGTGCACTCACGTCTTACTTGTTAGATTAGACACATATGCAACAGTTAGACAACTTTATTCCGAAACGTTTCGCCTACACAGTAGGCTTCTTCAGTCGAATACAGAAAGTAGGCAGGAACAGTAGAGATGTGAAGACAATGTAATCAGTCCATCACCCTTAAAGTCGTAGAATTTGAGGTTGTCAGTCCCTCAGCCTGGAGAAGTTCTGTTCCGTAGTCAGGAACTATCTGAAGATCAAGCGACAGTGCGGAGACTTAAATACTGTCGGAAGGAGAGGTGCAGAGTAGTAGTAGTAGTGGGAATGTAGCCACTGAGAGGTCATGTCCCTCTCAGATCCAACAGTTCTCACTTGAAACGTTTGTCCAAGGTGTTTTCTGTACCAAGAGGCCATGTGTTGCAGTGTCTGACAAGATGAACATCAAAATGGTATACAATACCGACAGGTTGTTAGGTTAGACACATGTGCAACAGTTAGACAACTTTATTCCAAAACGTTTCGCCTACACAGTAGGCTTCTTCAGTCGAATACAGAAAGTAGGCAGGAACAGTAGAGATGTGAAGACGATGTAATCAGTCCATCACCCTTGAAGTTTTGAGGTCGTCAGTCCCTCAATATGGAGTGACAGGATGGAGCCTTATATACCGCCAGGAGGTGAGATGTAGGTCACTAGTAGAGGTAAGAATGTCGTCGTTGGAAGGTCAGGTCCCTCTCAAATCCAGCCATTCTCACTAGTAGAAGTTGTTCAAGGTGTTTTCTCTTCTGTACCAAGATACCCTTGTGAGGCAGTGTCTGACAGAGTGAATATACCGACAGGTTGTTAGGTAAGACACATATGCAACAGTTAGGTATCTTTATTTCGAAACCTAACTGTTGCATATGTGTCTTACAACCTGTCGGTATTTTATACCATTTTTATATTCAGATATACCTTTGATGAGTTCTGAGAGTTTTTCTACTCCCAGAGTCCGGCCTTGGGCTAGGCTCGTCTGGCTCTTGTTTGGTCAACCAGGCTGTTGCTAGTGGTGGCCCGCTGATCCACATATCAATCACAGCATGGTTGAACTGGCACCTTACATCATTGATGAGATAAATATTTCTTTTGTTAAACCCATATCGGTTATTGATCTCAGCATAATCAGTTTCTTATTCTTTCTGGAATGCAGAGTCAATATCGGGTAATTGAAGTTCCAAGTAGGTAGAGGATGTGGGGGGATTCTTCCCCATATAATTTCCTGTAATTGCGCCACATGTTGCAGCTAGTGTTATCGTATCATAAAGCAGCTTATGGTGCGGCCAATTGAATGTAGCGTTATTTGTTACGTCGTGTGAACTGCATATGTCACAGTAGAGACACGAGTTCTGGGAATCACCGACAGCTGGTATTAATACGTGGTTTTATTGTCTGACAGTCTAGTTTTTACACTATATAACCCTAGTTTGAATATCGGTGTAGTTCCACGCTCTGGTATTCAGTTAAGTTCCCGAGCCTAGTCTCAGTAATACCGGTTATTGCTGTGGGCCTTGGTGTATTATGGCCCACGAGTGCTGTGTACTGTTTCCCGGATGGTATCTCTAGCTGTGATACTAGTGGGATGTTGTCTTAGGCTCGTTTCTCTGTTCTGTTCCCTCAGATCGTCATCGTTCTTCAAGAGAGAATGAATGCTGCCTCTGTAAGGTACATTTCCATCTCTATGATGGCTCCCACTAACAAAATTTAAACTACGATAAATCCAAAGAAATCCCGAGGTCTGTTATTTTAAGCTTACTTATGTTATTGCATTGCTGTGTTACTACATTGCTGTTATTGCAGTGCTGTTGTTATGCTTGTTTCTTCAGTGATTGGAGTGCATTACTTTGCAGGATCTTGCTCGCTTGATCCTGTCGCAAGGTGTGATTTATATTTGTAAATACTGATATCTAAGTGATCATTGATCACAGTGATCGTATATTAACTTGTTTACTTGTAGATGAATGGTTCAAAGAACCGATTGATGGACTGACCACATCGACTCAAGGCTGAGGGACTGATTACCTCATTCTCCTCCTGTTCTTCAAGTTTCTCCTTTGTATGGACTGATGAAGCCACTGTGTGGCGAAACGTTTCCTCAATAAAGATACCCAAGAGTTGCACATGTGTCTAATTTAACAACTTGCTTACTCTTTAACTGATCAATGGTTAATTACACTTCAGAGTAATGAATGATTATAATCATTACTCAGGAAGGACTTACTTGCCACGGGTTCGATCCCCATCTATCCCTTCTCTAATTTAATTGATCTAGTAATTCATTAAGTCACTTGTTCTGTTTAATCAATATTGTGTTTATAGATACATGAGAGACACTTGTTCAACATTTGGGTATCTATTCTGAAAATGTTTCGTCACACAGTGGCTTCTTCAGTCCAGTGCAGAAAAAAATGTGGAATATGAGGAGGAATTTGAGGTAATCAGTCCCTCAGCCTGGAGTCGCTGTGCCCAGTCCATCAGTCAAGATTAATGGACTGAAGAAGCCACAGTGTGGCGAAAATGTTTATAGAATATACGTTCTCAAAAGTGTCTCATTTATCAGCTTGTCGGGTTTGTAAGCCATTTATTGATAGTGTTTATAGAGTTTAATATCTCTTAGCACTAGAGTCTGACTTAGAGCTGTTAACTTAGAACATTGTTTTGAGACCCACACGGGTTTATCGCATGTACTAAAAAAAAGATTTCGTAATTAAATGTTGTGTTACAGCATAAGAGTTAATGTGGTGAAAATGGCGTTGAAAACCGACAAGTTGAAGAATAAGACACTAGTGTAATATTTGGTAATTATTATTGAATAATAAATATTCCCAAATATTGGACAAGTGTCTCATTCTTCAGTTGCTGAGTGACTGATGAACTGTGGGGCAGAGGGCCTCCAGCAGCAACAGCCTGGATGACCAGGGTAGCACCGGACGAGCCTGGCCCATGGCCGGGCTCCGAGAGTAGTAAAACTCTCGAAACTCATCAAAGGTATATCATACACACCAGAATAATACCACTGATGAAATACGCAGAGTTGAATATAACGTAGCAACAAAATATGTATCACTGATTTTAATCTGTCTTAAGTTTAAACTAATCTGTGATATATTTAACAGAGTTTGGATAAAATATATTACTGAAGTGAAGTGAGTCTCTGAGTTAAGTTTAGGCAAAACTTAGCCAATTTATGTCATTTTCAATGGAAAATAAATGTATCTATTAATCTATTAAAGAACATGTGGGAAAAAGTTCAATTTTTAGGGCAGTTCAGCCTAATTAACCAATTCGGCTTATTAGGCGCACGTGCAGGCACGCACGCACACACGTGCACACATACACATACACACATACACAAATACACACACACATACACAAATACACACATACACACACATACACATACACATACACACATACACATACACACATATACATACACACACACACACACACACACACACACACACACACATACACGTACACATACACACACATACACACACACACATACACACACACACACACACACACACACACACACACACACACATATATATATATATATATATATATATATATATATATATATATATATATATATATATATATATATATATATATATATACTTTCAACACACCGGCCGTATCCCACCAAGACAGGGTGGCCCAAAGAGAAAAAAACGAAAGTTTCTCTTAAAATTAGTAATTTATACGGGAGAAGGGGTTACTAGCCCCTTGCTCCCGGCATTTTAGTCGCCTCTTACAACACGCATGGCTTATGGAGGAAGAATTCTGTTCCACTTCCCCATGGAGATAAGAGGAAATAAACAAGAACAAGAACTAGAAAGAAAATAGAAGAATACCTAGAGGGGTGTATATATATATATATATATATATATATATATATATATATATATATATATATATATATATATATATATATTTATATATATATATATATATATATATATATATATATATATATATATATATATATATATATATTATAATTTGCAATTACATATTTTCCTTTTTCTCTCATTACAGGTATGTGCTGATGCAGTTTTTCCTGTCCTTGATATGAACCGACAATTTGTGTTTGTTAATACACTTTGGGTAAGTATTTTAATATAGTAAGTATTATAATCATACTCACATGTGACCCTATTTCTAGAGCTCTGCACTTGCAGCTTTTTCTGAGGTCTCTACCTAGCTACCAGAAGCAACAACCGACTTGACCACAGGCCGGGTCGCTTATCTAAGAAAATTAACTCCGAAATCGGTAGCAGGTGTGTGTGTGTGTGTGTGTGTGTGTGTGTGTGTGTGTATGTGTGTGTGTGTGTGTGTGTGTGTGTGTGTGTGTGTGTGTGTATGTATGTATTTCATTGTAATGTAATGCGGATATATTTCTTTCCTTCAACGGCAGTGTCCGGCCAAGGCAAGGTAACCTAAAGAAGAAAACACAGTGACCATCATTCACTATATCTCTATCTAGTAGTGTACTGACATAACACTTAGGATTACCCTCTGACTGCAACATTCCCACCCGTCTTTCAGAGTGCAAGCACTGTACTGTCCCTCCAGGACTCAAGTCGTCCCAGCCAATTTCCCTAAATCCCTTCGTGAAAGTTACATTACTTACACTTCTAAAGCACGTCCATTAAGAAACACTTGTCTCCATTCATTCCTACGTAACACGCTCACACAAGCCTGCTGAATGCTCAAGTCAACAAAATGCAAAGCTTCCCTGTCCATCCCATCGAGTGCTTTTCCTAAATCCATAAATGCAACAGAGAGCATTTAAGCAATGCTCATTTATATAACACTTGGTCTACACAACCCCTACCCTTCCTAAATCCTCCCTGCTCCTCTGCAGTCCTGCTTTATGTCTTGTCCCTAAACATTTCATTAATAATTTTACCATAAATGTTACCTGATATACTCACCAGCTTTATCCTTCTTAGACTTGTATGACCAGAGCTTTAGTAAGATGGGGAAGGAAGAAGGATGGGTAAGGATGGAAATATGGGAAAAGGGTGGGTGGTGGTAGGTTAGATGGCATAATAAGTGAGCGGCCTAACCACTTTGAGGCATTTTAATACATGTGTGTGTGTGTGTGTGTGTGTGTGTGTGTGTGTGTGTGTGTGTGTAGTGTCATTAACGAAATAAATTTCATTGAATGGGGTATAACACTTACCCATCAGCTTCACACATTTATAACAAATGTAACTGCATGATGCTGAGTTGGCAGGGGGTATACTTTTTGCAACTGCCTTTTTTTGTGCTTACAGGAAGTAGGCTGGAAATGACGATATCAAGGCAATTGATGTAGGTCGACTGCTTCTCAGATATACGACTGTCTCAGCTGCTTCAGTGGTGGTGTCCTGCCGTAGTAGGTTTGCAGATGTTACATGGTTAGATGTAATAGTTAATAAGTTAAAAGGGGAGTCTCCATAAATTGGATTGGTTTTATCCTTATTGGATGTAAAAGGGTTCCGGTGTTATCCATTCATCTGTATCTTTTGAGAGGTTGCTCAGGTTCATTGGTCTCTGGAAATTATCCTTGTGGATGAATCATCTCACTCTGTTGGAGGGTCATTCTTTGGGTTCTGTGGGGAAGTGTGTTGATGTAGTCGGTGGTATTTGCTGGTTGGGGAGAGTTTTCTCTGTCTGGTATATAGAGTTCTTGCATGTTGGGTGTCCCGTAGCTCGATGGGTGTCCCATAGCTCTATCGCTAGCACACTCAGCTCACACATTGAGGTCCAGAGTTTGAATCTCCTCCGGTAAGGCTGGAAAACATTAGGGCTGTGTTTCCATAAGACACCTGCTGTCCCTGTTCACCCATCAGTTTAAAATGGGTACCTGGGTGTTAGTCGACTGGTGTGGGTCACATCCTGGGGCAAAAACTGACCTAATTTGCCCGAAATGCTCAGCATAACAACGGGCTTTCTATATACAGTGGAACCTCATTTTTCGGCCACTGCATTTATTGACCGATTTGTATTTAGGCCAGTTTTTTGGCAGAAATTTTGCTCCATATTTCGGCCTTTGCAAATCAATCTCCCTTTGTTGGCGACTGAGCATATACTCCGCATATTCATCCAAACATTTAATTTTTTTGGTGGTTTTTTATTAAGCGCGACTGTGAAATAAGTTACCATGAACCCCAAGAAAGTTCCTAGTAAAGTTCCTTCGGTAAAGAAAGTGAGAAACATAGTGGAATTTAAGAAGGAAGTAATAAAAAAATATGAGAGTGGTGTGAGGGTGCTGGAACTTGCCAGGATGTATGGCAAAAACAAATCAACAGTCACTTCTATCCTGGCAAAGATAAAACAAATCAAGGAAGCTAATGTGGTGAAAGGGGTAAACGTGTTAACGAAAAAGAGATCACAAACAAATGAAGATGTGGAGAAGTTGCTGTTGTTGTGGATCAGGGTAAAACAGTTAATGGGAGATAGTGTTTCAGAGATGATCATTTGTGAAAAGGAAAGGCAGTTGCATGCAGATCTCGTAAAGAAAATGCCTGATACTAGTGATGATGTTAGTGAATTTAAGGCCAGCAGAGGCTGGTTTGAGAGATTAAGAAGCATAGTGGCATACACAGTGTTGTAAGGCATGGTGCAGCTGAAAATTTTGTGCAGGAGTTCAAGGGGTATATACAGACTGAAGAATTCCAACCCTAAGAAGTGTTCAGTTGTAACAAAACAGGCCTCTTTTGGAAGAAAATGCCAAAGAGGACCTACATCACAAGGGAGGTAAAGGCATTGCCAGGACACAAGCCTACGAAAGACAGGCTAACTCTTTTGTTCTGTGCTAACGCTAGTGGGGATTTCAAAGTGAAGCCTTTACTGGTGTATCACTCTGAAAATTCCAGAGTGTTCAAGAAAAACAATGTCGTCAAGAGTAAATTGTGTGATGTGGAAAGCTGATAAGGCGTGGGTCACGAGGCAAATTTTCATTGACTGGATCCATGAAGTGTTTGGCCCGAGTGTGAAAAAATACCCCCTGGAAAATAAATTGCCAATCAAGGGCCTCCTGGTACTGGACAATGCTCCTGCTCATCCTCCAAACTTGATAGACCTATTGTCTAGGGATTTCCGTTTTATAACAGTGAAGTTCTTGCCTCCTAACACCACTCCTCTCATCCAGCCTATGGACCAGCAGGTCATTTCTAACTCCAAAAAACTTTACACAAAAGCAGTGTTTCAAAAGTGCTTTGAAGTGACCCCGGACACTGAATTGACCCTAAAAGAATTTTGGAGGAATCACTTCAATATCTACAACTGCATAAGCCTTATAGGCTTGTCTGGGAGTGACTTCCAGGACTTTGAACTCTTCTTGGAGACAATTGTGGCCAGACTGTGCACTCGAGAAGGATTTTGAAACGTTTGAGGCTGACCCTGACCCTATCTACCTTCTACCTGTTGTGGAATGTATTGTGACATTGGGGAAGTCCATGGGGTTGGATGTGAGTGGCGAGGATGTGGAAGAGTTGGTGGAGGACCACAGGGAAGAGCTAACCACTGAAGAGCTGCAACACCTACAACTGGAACAGCAATAGACCACAGCTGAGGAACTTGCTTCAGAGGAGGAGTAGGAACAGAGAGGGGGAAGGCTGTGCCTTCTTCACTGATTAAGGACATTTGTGCAAAGTGGAATGAGGTGCAAACTTTTGTGGAGAAATATCACCCTGACCAAACTGAAACAAGCCATTTCTGCAACATGTTCAGTGAAAATACCTTGTCCCATTTTAGGGAAATCTTAGAGACACCAGAAACAGAGCACTCTGGACAGTTATTTTGTGTGACAGGGGTCCAGTGACTCTCAAGCTGGTCCTAGGGGCATTAAAAGACAAAGAAGGGAGGTAACTCCAGAGAGGGACTTGTTACCTGAAGTTAATATGGAGGGATATTCCCCTTCCAAATAATAATTAGTCTTCCCTCTCTCCTCCTGCCTGTCTTCCATAAGCCAACAAGAGTCTTCAATGAAGGTATGTAATAGTTCTTAATTTATTTTATTTAGTTCTGATCGATTTGTGTATGTAAAAAATGTATTTTTTGTGAATATTTTTGGGTGTCTGGAACGGATTAATTGTATTTACATTAATTCTTATGGGAAATATTGCTTTGAATTTAGGACATTTCGAATTTAGGCCGACCTTCTGGAACGGATTACGTTCCACTGTGGTAGTATGTCATTGATGTCAGCTAGGCCTGTACTTTGTACATGTACTTGTAGAAATAAAGATATTATTATAATTATTATTATGTCGTATAATTTCTTTTTTAGCTTATCAAGCCTTACTGCTGGAACAAGTGTAGAAGTCTTCAAGAGGAAACTGGACAAGTATCTTCACCAGGTGCCAGATCAACCAGGCTGTGATGGATATGTGGGTTGGTGGACCACCTGATTGACCAGGCAATCACCAGACTATCCTGGCCTATGGCCGGCTCCGGAAGTATAAAGACATTCGGAACTCATCAGTGCAGTGTATTGAGGCACCATAGCTTGGGGTGTAGATGAGTAAGACACATGTGCAACACTTACGTATCTTCAGCACGCTTCTTCAGTCGAATGAATATGGATACATAAGCAGTGGAAAGATGAGATAGTTCTTTTGAGGTGGTCAGTCCCTCAGCCTTGAGAACTGTTCAACTTCAGAGTCTTGGGTCTACCTGGAGGGGGTCGACGCCCCCCAGCGGCCCAGTCTTTGACCAGGCCTCCCGGTGGATCAGGGCCTGATCAACCAGGCTGTTACTGCTCGCCACATACAATCCAACGTACGAACCACAGCCCGGCTGATCGGGTACTAACTTTAGGTATCTGTCCGGTTCCCTCTTGAAGACAGCCAGGGGTCTATTCGTAATTTCCCTTATGTGGTATGGGAGGCAATTGAACAGTGTCGGGTCCTAGACACTTATTGTGGTAGAGAGCTTTAGGAAGGGTAATACCGAAGCTGTGGTGGTGGGGTATAGGTTGTGGTGGGGTGTAGGTAATGGTGGTTGTAGGTAGTGGTGGTGTAGGTAGTGGTGGTGGTGGTGTAGGTAGTGGTGGTGGTGGTGTAGGTAGTGGTGGTGGTGGTGTAGGTAGTGGTGGTGGTGGTGTTGGTAGTGGTGGTGGTGTTGTAGGTAGTGGTGGTGGTGGTGGTGTTGGTAGTGGTGGTGGTGTTGTAGGTAGTGGTGGTGGTGGTGGTGTTGGTAGTGGTGGTGGTGGTGTTGTAGGTAGTGGTGGTGGTGGTGTAGGTAGTGGTGGTGGTGGTGGTGTAGGTAGTGGTGGTGGTGGTGGTGTAGGTAGTGGTGGTGGTGGTGGTGTAGGTAGTGGTGGTGGTGGTGGTGTAGGTAGTGGTGGTGGTGTAGGTAGTGGTGGTGGTGTTGGTGTAGGTAGTGGTGGTGGTGGTGTAGGTAGTGGTGTGGCTGGAAGGTACATTGTGAGTATCAGTATAAATGTGGACCGGAATTTGCAACTGAGTGAGGTGTGTGGCCTGAGTCCCGTTAACTAAATGTGGCGGTGTTAGTGTGTTGGGTGAGGGCGGCTCTTGTCCTGCTTGTTGTGGGGGGAGAGTAATAATAGTAGTAGTCGTAGTAGTAGCAGCAGTAGTAGTAGTTGCAGTGTGATAGTTTTTAATGTGTCATCGTAACAGCTGAAGGGTGTGAGAGATATGGAGATAAATGTTAAATAAATCAGTGTAAACAGCAGAGGTGTTGTGTGTATGATTATACAACACTACCTGGAGTATACCTGGAGAGGGTTTCAGGGGTCAACGCCCCCGCGGCCCGGTCTGAGACAGGCCTCGTGGTGGATCAGGGTCTGATCTACCGGGCTGTTACTGCTTGCCGCACGTAAACCGTCGTACGAAGCACAGCCTGGCTGAGCAGGGCTGTGCTTTGTACAACACCTGTAGTGCAGGACTTGAACCCGCTACCAACAGATATTAGAAATCCTGCAGGAGCAAGTGTGGAAAGTTTACAAGGGGAACCAGGATCGATACCTGTCAATACTGGGTAGTGATGGCTAGGTGGACATGCGGGTTCCTGGTTTAAACAGCCTGGTTGAGCAGCCAGGCAACAAGAATATAACCCTCGGAACAGGTCACAGGTTTGTCACAGGAGGTACTGGTTGTTTTAGTAGCTGTAGAGGTTATTACCTCAGGTATGTGGGCTAGCGGACCACCACCAGCAACAGCCTGGTTGATCAGGCAAACACCGCACAAGCCTGGTCCAAGACAACCAGCAGCAACAGCCTGGTTAACAAGGCAAGCACCAGACATGCCTGGTCCAGGACAACCAGCAGCAACAGCCTGGTTGACAAGGCAAGCACCGGACATACCTGGTCCAGGACAACCAGCAGCAACAGCCTGGTTTACAAGTCAAGCACCAGACAACCTGGTCCAGGACAACCAGCAGCAACAGCCTGGTTGACAAGGCAAGCACCAGACATACCTGGTCCAGGACAACCAGCAGCAACAGCCTGGTTGACAAGGCAAGCACCAGACATACCTGGTCCAAGAAAACCAGCAGCAACAGCCTGGTTGACAAGGCAAGCACCAGACATACCTGGTCCAGGACAACCAGCAGCAACAGCCTGGTTGACAAGGCAAGCACCAGACATACCTGGTCCAAGAAAACCAGCAGCAACAGCCTGGTTGACAAGGCAAGCACCAGACATACCTGGTCCAGGACAACCAGCAGCAACAGCCTGGTTGACAAGGCAAGCACCAGACATACCTGGTCCAGGGCCGGACTGCAATACTAGGAAAACTCTTGAAGCCAATCACAGGTATATCAAAGGTACCTTGAGATGATTTCAGGTATCACAGATTGGTCCCAGACCAGTAAAAAGACCAGCCACACGAAGGACCAACGACTGAACTGCGCGAAAGTCTCAGTACTTGACTGGTCGAAATTTAGCGGAGGAAACAGCTGTGGTGGACGTCACTACTTGGTTGATCAAACAACCAGGAGACCTGGTCTGGGGCCATGCCGCGGGGGGCACTGACCCCCGAAACGGTTGCCAGATAACTTGGGGGTCTCTCGTTCACTAGTTGTCTAGTAACACAGGTACTCACTAGGTGTCTGGTCTAGTAACACAGGTACTCACTAGGTGTCTGGTCTAGTAACACAAGTGCTCACTAGGTGTCTGGTCTAGTAGCACAGGTACTCACTAGGTGTCTGGTCTAGTAACACAAGCGCTCACTAGGTGTCTGGTCTAGTAACACAGGTACTCACTAGGTGTCTGGTCTAGTAACACAGGTACTCACTAGGTGTCTGGTCTAGTAACACAAGTGCTCACTAGGTGTCTGGTCTAGTAACACAAGTGCTCACTAGGTATCTGGTCTAGTAGCACAGGTACTCACTAGGTGTCTGGTCTAGTAACACAAGCGCTCACTAGGTGTCTGGTCTAGTAACACAGGTACTCACTAGGTGTCTGGTCTAGTAACACAGGTACTCACTAGGTGTCTGGTCTAGTAACACAGGTACTCACTGGGTGTCTGGTCTAGTAACACTGGTGCTCACTAGGTGTCTGGTCTAGTAACACAGGTACTCACTGGGTGTCTGGTCTAGTAACACAGGTACTCACTAGGTGTCTGGTCTAGTAACACAGGTACTCACTAGGTGTCTGGTCTAGTAACACAGGTACTCACTGGGTGTCTGGTCTAGTAACACTGGTGCTCACTAGGTGTCTGGTCTAGTAACACAGGTACTCACTGGGTGTCTGGTCTAGTAACACAGGTACTCACTAGGTGTCTGGTCTAGTAACACAGGTACTCACTAGGTGTCTGGTCTAGTAACACAGGTACTCACTGGGTGTCTGGTCTAGTAACACTGGTGCTCACTAGGTGTCTGGTCTAGTAACTTCAAGTGTTCACTTGATATTAAGTCTAGTTACTTCAGATATTCACTTGGTGTTAGGGCTAGTAACTTCAGATATTCACTTGGTGTTAGGGCTAGTAACTTCAGGTATTTACTTGATGTTAGGGCTAGTAACTCCAGGTGTTCACTTGGTGTTAGGGCTAGTAACTTCAGGTATTCACTTGGTGTTAGGGCTAGTAACTCCAGGTGTTCACTTGGTGTTAAGGCTAGTAACTCCAGGTGTTCACTTGGTGTTAAGGCTAGTAACTCCAGGTGTTCACTTGGTGTTAAGGCTAGTAACTCCAGGTGTTCACTTGGTGTTAAGGCTAGTAACTCCAGGTGTTCACTTGGTGTTAAGGCTAGTAACTCCAGGTGTTCACTTGGTGTTAAGGCTAGTAACTCCAGGTGTTCACTTGGTGTTAAGGCTAGTAACTCCAGGTGTTCACTTGGTGTTAAGGCTAGTAACTCCAGGTGTTCACTTGGTGTTAAGGCTAGTAACTCCAGGTGTTCACTTGGTGTTAAGGCTAGTAACTTCAGGTATTTACTTGGTGTTAAGGCTAGTAACTCCAGGTGTTCACTTGGTGTTAAGGCTAGTAACTCCAGGTGTTCACTTGGTGTTAAGGCTAGTAACTCCAGGTGTTCACTTGGTGTTAGGGCTACACTCCTCTGTGGTATGGCAGTAGTTACATGTGTAAACATTGTCTGGTTCTCTCACTAGCTCAAATTACAACATATGAAAGGACTTGAAGACTCTCAGTGTGGCTTCTCCTGTCTTATCTTCTCTAGTGAAGGTATAAGTAATGATCACGTCTTGGAGGCGATAGTAGCAGCAGCAGTAGTAGTAGTATCAGTAGTAGTAGCAATAGTAGTAGCAGCAGCAGTAGTAGCAGCAGCAGCAGTAGTAGTAGTAGTAGCAGTAGTAGTAGTAATAGTAGCAGTAGTAGTAGTAGCAGCAGCGTAAATAAGTATTGTAGTGGTGTTGGTGTGTGTTGGTACTGATAATTTAACTAATATTTTTATTATGCACCAGATATTCATCCTGTGGGCAACAGGCCCAGGGACTGGGCCGCAGAGTTTTAATAACTGAACAAGTTACACTGGTAATGAACTATTTATATATCTGGTAACAATCATAATGAGATATTAATGCAGACATGAATTAGGTCAAACACAGAAAAATAAAAGTTTAAGTGGTAATGCGTTATTTACAGTGGGCAAAGTCAGGATTTTTTTTTTTTATGAATGTTTGGTAACATGCCACTGTGGATATAATACTTTGACATTTCTTGAACATTTCTGAGTTGTCTCATGTAATTATGTACTGAAATGAGAGTAAGATAGGCAATAAAGGGTTGGAGAATAAGACACATGTGCAACACGTGAGTATCTTTATTATGAAAACGTTTCGCCCACCAGTGGTTTTATCAATTCTGTACAGAGACTATTAGAAGGTGTTATGACAGGAGACAGCAGAAGAGGAGGTGATCAGTCCCTCAGCCTAGGTGACGGAGCTCAGGCGTTGCACATGTGTCTTATTCTTCATCTTGTCGATATTGTTTACCATTACTGTTACCGTGAGGGCGAGTGTTGAAGGAAGGTAGGAAATATAAACACAAATGCAGTATAATGTGATCCTTTATTGACGACGTTTCACCCACACAGTGGGCTTTCTCAAGTCACACACGGATCTACCTGGGGTTGGAAGGTACGAGAGTATTTATAGTCAGAATGTTGAGGTCAGGTGAAGAATGCTGCATCTGATGACCCACCGGGTGGGGTTATAGAGTCTTGGGTAGCTTGGCAGGGGTATTGGACAAGTTGTAGACCTTCTGCAGTGTTCTATGTTCTTATGTGGGATAGCGATGAAGAAGTTTCTTGGCGAGTGGTTCAGCTATGTTATAGAAGCCATTGTTCTGGTTGAAATTGTTGGTTATAGAGATAAGCGATGATTCCAGGATTCTTCTGTATTGAGTGTTGTCTTCTGTGGCTATAAGTCTTGAGTTTCTGTAGTTAATTAAATGGTTGTGTGAATTGCGATGCTGTACACAGGCATTCCTTGTATCGTCAGTCCTGCTTGCATATTGGTGTTCTGAAATGCGTGTTTGGAGGTCTCTTGATGTTTCGCCCACATAAAATTTGTTGCAGTCATTACAAGGGATTATGTATACCCCTGCAGAGGATGGAGGCTTGTCCTGTCTACTACTGGTGATGTCCTTGATGGTCGTGGTTGTGGAGGTAGATACTTGGAATGATGTTTTGGCAAAGATGTTGGAAACATGCTTGGCAATGGAGTTGTTGGGGAGGACTATGTATCTCTTCTCGGCAGTGTCTTCTCTGGGTGTGTTGAAGATGTTTAATGCCCGCCGTCTGCAGTCTCTACCTCCACAACCACGACCATCAAGGACATCACCAGTAGTAGACAGGACAAGCCTCCATCCTCTGCAGGGGTATACATAATCCCTTGTAATGACTGCAACAAATTTTATGTGGGCGAAACATCAAGAGACCTCCAAACACGCATTTCAGAACACCAATATGCAAGCAGGACTGACGATACAAGGAATGCCTGTGTACAGCATCGCAATTCACACAACCATTTAATTAACTACAGAAACTCAAGACTTATAGCCACAGAAGACAACACTCAATACAGAAGAATCCTGGAATCATCGCTTATCTCTATAACCAACAATTTCAACCAGAACAATGGCTTCTATAACATAGCTGAACCACTCGCCAAGAAACTTCTTCATCGCTATCCCACATAAGAACATAGAACACTGCAGAAGGTGGGTAAGACACATATGCAACAGTTAGACAACTTTATTCCGAAACGTTTCGCCTACACAGTAGGCTTCTTCAGTCGAATACAGAAAGTAGGCAGGAACAGTAGAGATGTGAAGACGATGTAATCAGTCCATCACCCTTAAAGTAGTAGAAT
This sequence comes from Cherax quadricarinatus, assembly GCF_038502225.1. NCBI lineage: Eukaryota > Metazoa > Arthropoda > Malacostraca > Decapoda > Parastacidae > Cherax > Cherax quadricarinatus. The sequence goes on along the minus strand of NC_091358.1, from coordinate 14,808,709 downwards.
TTGAGGTTGTCAGTCCCTCGGCCTGGAGAAGTTCAGTTCCATAGTCAGGAACTATCTGAAGATTAAGCGACAGTGCGGAGACTTAAATACTGTCGGAAGGAGAGGTGCAGGGTAGTAGTAGTAGTAGTAGTAGTAGTAGTAGTGAGAGGCAACTGAGAGGTCATGTCCCTCTCAGATCCAACCCTTCTCACTTGAAAAGCTTGTCCAAGGTGTTTTCTGTACCAAGATGCCACGTGTTGCAGTGTCTGACAAGATGAACATCAAAATGGTATACAATACCGACAGGTTGTTAGGTAAGACACATATGCAACAGTTAGACAACTTTATTCCGAAACGTTTCGCCTACACAGTAGGCTTCTTCAGTCGAATACAGAAAGTAGGCAGGAACAGTAGAGATGTGAAGACGATGTAATCAGTCCATCACCCTAAAGTAGTAGAATTTGAGGTTGTCAGTCCCTCGGCCTGGAGAAGTTCAGTTCCATAGTCAGGAACTATCTGAAGATTAAGCGACAGTGCGGAGACTTAAATACTGTCGGAAGGAGAGGTGCAGGGTAGTAGTAGTAGTAGTAGTAGTAGTAGTAGTGAGAGGCAACTGAGAGGTCATGTCCCTCTCAGATCCAACCCTTCTCACTTGAAAAGCTTGTCCAAGGTGTTTTCTGTACCAAGATGCCACGTGTTGCAGTGTCTGACAAGATGAACATCAAAATGGTATACAATACCGACAGGTTGTTAGGTAAGACACATATGCAACAGTTAGACAACTTTATTCCGAAACGTTTCGCCTACACAGTAGGCTTCTTCAGTCGAATACAGAAAGTAGGCAGGAACAGTAGAGATGTGAAGACGATGTAATCAGTCCATCACCCTAAAGTAGTAGAATTTGAGGTTGTCAGTCCCTCGGCCTGGAGAAGTTCAGTTCCATAGTCAGGAACTATCTGAAGATTAAGCGACAGTGCGGAGACTTAAATACTGTTCCTGCCTACTTTCTGTATTCGACTGAAGAAGCCTACTGTGTAGGCGAAACGTTTCGGAATAAAGTTGTCTAACTGTTGCATATGTGTCTTACCTAACAACCTGTCGGTATTGTATACCATTTTGATGTTCATCTTGTCAGACACTGCAACACGTGGCATCTTGGTACAGAAAACACCTTGGACAAGCTTTTCAAGTGAGAAGGGTTGGATCTGAGAGGGACATGACCTCTCAGTTGCCTCTCACTACTACTACTACTACTACTACTACTACTACTACTACTACCCTGCACCTCTCCTTCCGACAGTATTTAAGTCTCCGCACTGTCGCTTAATCTTCAGATAGTTCCTGACTATGGAACTGAACTTCTCCAGGCCGAGGGACTGACAACCTCAAATTCTACTACTTTAAGGGTGATGGACTGATTACATCGTCTTCACATCTCTACTGTTCCTGCCTACTTTCTGTATTCGACTGAAGAAGCCTACTGTGTAGGCGAAACGTTTCGGAATAAAGTTGTCTAACTGTTGCATATGTGTCTTACCTAACAACCTGTCGGTATTGTATACCATTTTGATGTTCATCTTGTCAGACACTGCAACACGTGGCATCTTGGTACAGAAAACACCTTGGACAAGCTTTTCAAGTGAGAAGGGTTGGATCTGAGAGGGACATGACCTCTCAGTTGCCTCTCACTACTACTACTACTACTACTACTACTACTACCCTGCACCTCTCCTTCCGACAGTATTTAAGTCTCCGCACTGTCGCTTAATCTTCAGATAGTTCCTGACTATGGAACTGAACTTCTCCAGGCCGAGGGACTGACAACCTCAAATTCTACTACTTTAAGGGTGATGGACTGATTACATCGTCTTCACATCTCTACTGTTCCTGCCTACTTTCTGTATTCGACTGAAGAAGCCTACTGTGTAGGCGAAACGTTTCGGAATAAAGTTGTCTAACTGTTGCATATGTGTCTTACCTAACAACCTGTCGGTATTGTATACCATTTTGATGTTCACTGCAGAAGGTCTACAACTTGTCCAATACCCCTGCCAAGCTACCCAAGACTCTATAACCCCACCCGGTGGGTCATCAGATGCAGCATTCTTCACCTGACCTCAACATTCTGACTATAAATACTCTCGTACCTTCCAACCCCAGGTAGATCCGTGTGTGACTTGAGAAAGCCCACTGTGTGGGTGAAACGTCGTCAATAAAGGATCACATTATACTGCATTTGTGTTTATATTTCCATTGTGTCGGTATTTTATACCATTTATTACCAAGAAAGGTAGGAGATGTAAGAGTGTTGAAGGAAGGTAGGAGATGTAAGAGTGTTGAAGGAAGGTAGGAGATGTAAGAGTGTTGAAGGAAGGTAGGAGATGTAAGAGTGTTGAAGGAAGGTAGGAGATGTAAGAGTGTTGAAGGAAGGTAGGAGATGTAAGAGTGTTGAAGGAAGGTAGGAAATGTAAGAGTGTTGAAGGAAGGTAGGAGATGTAAGAGTGTTGAAGGAAGGTAGGAGATGTAAGAGTGTTGAAGGAAGGTAGGAGATGTAAGAGTGTTGAAGGAAGGTAGGAGATGTAAGAGTGTTGAAGGAAGGTAGGAGATGTAAGAGTGTTGAAGGAAGGTAGGAGATGTAAGAGTGTTGAAGGAAGGTAGGAGATGTAAGAGTGTTGAAGGAAGGTAGGAGATGTAAGAGTGTTGAAGGAAGGTAGGAGATGTAAGAGTGTTGAAGGAAGGTAGGAAATGTAAGAGTGTTGAAGGAAGGTAGGAGATGTAAGAGTGTTGAAGGAAGGTAGGAAATGTAAGAGTGTTGAAGGAAGGTAGGAAATGTAAGAGTGTTGAAGGAAGGTAGGAGATGTAAGAGTGTTGAAGGAAGGTAGGAGATGTAAGAGTGTTGAAGGAAGGTAGGAGATGTAAGAGTGTTGAAGGAAGGTAGGAGATGTAAGAGTGTTTAAGGAAGGTAGGAGATGTAAGAGTGTTGAAGGAAGGTAAGAGTGTTGAAGGAAGGTAGGAGAGGTAAGAGTGTTGAAGGAAGGTAGGAGAGGTAAGAGTGTTGAAGGAAGGTAGGAGATGTAAGAGTGTTGAAGGAGAGGTAAGAGTGTTGAAGGAAGGTAGGAGATGTAAGAGTGTTGAAGGAGAGGTAAGAGTGTTGAAGGAAGGTAGGAGATGTAAGAGTGTTGAAGGAAGGTAGGAGAGGTAAGAGTGTTGAAGGAGAGGTAAGAGTGTTGAAGGAAGGTAGGAGATGTAAGAGTGTTGAAGGAAGGTAGGAGATGTAAGAGTGTTGAAGGAGAGGTAAGAGTGTTGAAGGAAGGTAGGAGAGGCAAGTGCTGGTGCTTCGCTAGTTAGTTGCACCACTTAAAGAGTATTGTTACTTCACAAGTAAGAAGTATTAGTCATATCATAGTTTACACTTCATACACAACACAGTGTGGAATACAATCTCAAAAAATGCATTTTATTACCATCGCTAGCAAAAAATGGCCATAATTGGGATGCATTCTCTTTAAAAATAGTTTATATAGTCGATGCAAAATGTGGATACAACCTCATGATTTCAGATGTATTATCATTAACAATGAAGTGTTTTGTCATATCCTGTAAGATTTGCGTGGATGTGTCTGTGAAAGGTTGAATATTTGGCAATGGCTTCCAAGAGACATTTTGCAAGTGGGAACAAGACTGCTCTGGGGGGCAGGCTGAAGCTTCTCTCAAAATTGAGAATTTCAAATCTAATAAAACCATTGGTAAACTTTCATAAATGCTTTATTACCTGCTTCAGTGACCACATAACATACACTTTATATATATATTTTATAGATTTTTAAAATTTTTGTTTACCAATAACCATACAAGTGCCTAAATTTTTAAACGTTTAATAAGTTTTTTAAAGTAAAATAAATTCTTAAAAGTTTAATATTTATTTAGACTACTTAGTTTAATGTGCTCTTCTGGTTCTTTTGTCTTCAAAATTTCTAATAAGACTATCAAAATCAGTTTCTCTGGCAGTATTTGATTCAATATTCAGTCTTGCTGAATCAACAAGTCGGGTTTTACACATAGTAAACGTTAAAATGTTTTTGATAAGATTGAGTTTGCTCAAAGATCTTTTCTAGTGACGCTCTTGTAGCTGGAATTGTCAACAGTATTCTCACACTAACACAAACATTGGGAAATATTTCACAGAGTTTGTAGTCTCTTATAAATTTAGCAATTCTAAAGATTTCAGTTATGGTTTTCCAAAATTTTCTTTACGTACTAATGGTAAATGTATTTCTGTTGCAAAATCTTCAGCATTGAGGTCCGGGTCCCAGACCTCTGTACCGGCTGACCCCCCCCCCCCCTTCCTCTCATAAGCCCTGATGTTTGCACTATAAGACAATGTTCAAATGTATGGACCTGACTCTGGCCACACTTTACATTTTATGTCACTGAACATAAGAACATAAGAAAGGAGGAACACTGCAGGAGGCCTGTTGGCCCATACTAGGCAGGTCCTTTACAATTCATCCCACTAACAAAACATTTGCCCAACCCAATTTTCAATGCCACCCAAGAAATAAGGTCTCATACAAGCCGTAGTACCAGAGATACTTATAGCCTAGCCTTAGTCTAGCAGTAACATCATCTTGCAGTCTATCCTAGCCTTAGTCTAGCAGTAACATCATCTTGCAGTCTAGCCTAGCCTTAGTCTAGCAGTAACATCATCTTGCAGTCTAGCCTAGCCTTAGTCTAGCAGTAACATCATCTTACAGTCTAGCCTAGCCTTAGTCTAGCAGTAACATCATCTTGCACTCTAGCCTAGCCTTAGTTTAGCAGTAACATCATCTTGCAGTCTAGCCTAGCCTTAGTCTAGCAGTAACATCATCCTGCAGTCTACTGACCCTCATAGTTTCTCCACAGATATGTTTAACTAGACACATTTTATAATGATGGATAATGTATTTGCTAGTTCCTGTCTGTACCGTTCTACTTTCTTCAAGCTCGTTTCTTAGTTCCTTTCTGACGGTTTCGTAAACCATCAGAAAAGCTTATGCCGTACAAGATGAACTGTTTGTTATACTTGTTGGTCATAGTGTAATTGCAACTGACTCTGTTCTCATTACCTGCTCTAAATATAGACAGACTGGTTATAAATGACCATAATTTTTAAAGGGGTGGACCGGTAAGCCAGCGGAAGGCCTCGGTCAGATGACCAAAAGCTCCAAAGGCGGGTCATCATCTGACTAAGACCCGCGTCAGGAAACATTTGTCCTGTTTCCTGACGAACCTTACGTAACCTAACCTACCTGCTCTAAATAACCTGAGGCCTGAATGTTTATGAAGCTAGGCACAGATATACACAAATTAGCCTCCAGGAACATAAAATTGATCACTTAGCTAAACAAGCATTAAATTAAGAGAATGTCGAGTATAATTTTTTTTCAAACACCCTCTCTTATAAGCCTTCCTGGAGGCTTGTAAGAGAGGAAATCCACAAAAACTTGACTGTTATCCCTTAATAATTTGTATATATCTGTGCCTATCTTCATAAACATTCAGGTCTCAGGTTATTTCGAGCAAATAATGGGAACAAAGTCAGTTACAATTATACTATGTGTGGTCGTAGTTTCCACAAGTTAAGACAGCAACAAGTATAACAGACAGTTCGTCTTGTAAGCTGAAGCCCAGTTAATAATTTTAATGTTAGGTAAGACACATATGCAACAGTTAGGTATCTTTATTTTGAAACGTTTCGCCTACACAGTAGGCTTCTTCAGTCGAGTACAGAAAAGTTGATAGAAGCAGAAGATACTTGAAGACGATGTAATCAGTCCATCACCCTTAAAGTTTTGAGGTGGTCAGTCCCTCAGTCTGGAGAAGAGCATTGTTCCGTAGAATGAAACAATATTGTTTCATACTATGGAACAATGCTCTTCTCCAGACTGAGGGACTGACCACCTCAAAACTTTAAGGGTGATGGACTGATTACATCGTCTTCAAGTATCTTCTGCTTCTATCAACTTTTCTGTACTCGACTGAAGAAGCCTACTGTGTAGGCGAAACGTTTCAAAATAAAGATACCTAACTGTTGCATATGTGTCTTACCTAACAACCTGTCGGTATTTTATACCATTTTAATGTTCAATAATTTTAATGCACCTCTGAATTATAGTACCATCAGACTGGTTTACGATAACAACACTTCTCGATCTCTCACTGTCAGGGTTAAAACATTGGTTACTTCAAGTCTTTTTATCTAAATTTCCTGTCGTAACTAGGTTAATTTTTAGATTTGAAGGGAGCCATCAGCGTAGATAGTTTGTGTGATAGCATTCGTTGTCTTAGGTCGTGTATGGGTTACAGAGCATTGATTTTAGAAAGTAGTTAAAGCTGAGGATTGAGCTAGTGTACTGAGGTGTTTCAAGACATCTCAAGCCATGGTAGGTGAGACACATGGGCAACATATTGTTTCAGACAACGGAACAATGCTCTTCTCCAGACTGAGGGACTGACCACCTCAAAACTTTAAGGGTGATGGACTGATTACATCGTCTTCAAGTGTCTTCTGCTTCTATCAACTTTTCTGTACTCGACTGAAGAAGCCTACTGTGTAGGCGAAACGTTTCGGAATAAAGATACCTAACTGTTGCATATGTGTCTTACCTAACAATCTGTCGGTATTTTATACCATTTTAATGTTCACATGGGCAACAGTTCGGCAACTTTATTCCGCAACGTTTCGCCTACACAGTAGGCTTCTTCAGTCGAGTACAGAAAGTAGGCAGGAGCAGTAGAGATGTGAAGACGATGTAATCAGTCCATCACCCTTAAAGTCGTAGATTTGAGGTTGTCAGTCCCTCAGCCTGGAGAAGAGTTCTGTTCCATAGTTGAGACAGTCTGTCGGTATTGTATACCATTTTGATATTCATCTCAAGCCATTCTCAGACATCTCAAGCCATGCTTAGACATCTCAAGCCATTCTCAGACATCTCAGGCCATTCTCAGACATCTCAAGCCATGCTCAGACATCTCAGGCCATTTTCAAACATCTCAAGCCATGCTCAGACATCTCAAGCCATGCTCAAACATCTCAAGCCATGCTCAAACGTCTCAAGCCATGCTCAGACATCTCAGGCCATTCTCAGACATCTCAGGCCATTCTCAGACATCTCAAGCCATGCTCAGACATCTCAAGCCATGCTCAGGCAAACATAATGCAGCCCAGAACTTGTAGTTCTGAGCGAGTTACAGGTCATACCACCAGGACTTACCTGGGTGAGAGTTACAGGTCATTCCACCAGTACATGGGGTGAGAGTTACAGGTCACACACCAGTACATACCTGGGTCAGAGTTACTGGTCACACACCAGCACATGCTCGGGTGAGTGTTATAGGTCACACACCAGTACATATCTGGGTGAGTGTTATAGGTCACACACAGTACATGAGTGAGAGTTACAGGTCACACCAGTACATACTAGGGTGAGTGTTATAGGTCACACACCAGTACATATCTGGGTGAGTGTTATAGGTCACACACCAGTACATATCTGGGTGAGTTGATAAATTAGACACATGTGCAACTCTTGGGTATCTTTATTGAGGAAACGTTTCGCCACACAGTGGCTTCATCAGTCCATACATAGGAGAAACTTGAAGAACAGGACTGATGAAGCCACTGTGTGGCGAAACGTTTCCTCAATAAAGATACCCAAGAGTTGCACATGTGTCTAATTTATCAACATGTCGGTTCTCTGAACCATTCATCTGCAAACCTGTCAGACACTGCAACTTCTTGGGATCTTAATACTCAGGAATTCTTCGCTTGCCTAATTCTTGGGCACAACCTACTTCCACATTGAACAAATGTAACACCACCTATGACTGCTGCACCTCTCCTGCCATACGGTTTATAAGCTGCTTCTCCGCTCATATGCCGTATTCTACTCAAGATTGATGGATTGAACACATCGACTCAAGGTTGAGGGACTGATTACCTCATTCTCCTCCTGTTCTTCAAGTTTCTCCTACGTATGGACTGATGAAGCCACTGTGTGGCGAAACGTTTCCTCAATAAAGATACCCAAGACTTGCACATGTGTCTAATTTATCAAGATACCCAGATGTTTCACATGTATTTAATTTTCATCTCTGTTGTGTGTTTACCAGCCATGACGCGATCCAGGAAAAATTCTGTTACTGTTAAGTAAAAGGACACAAATGCATTTGTGACAACGTTTCGCTCCTGGAGAGCGAAACGTTGCCACAATAAAATGTCACATTAGTTGCATTTGTATCCTTTTACTTAACACATTGTCGGTAATTCTACCAATGTTATTGAAGATTGAGACACTTATGCAACATATGGGAATCTTTATTCAGGAAACGTTTCGCCACACAGTGGCTTCATCAGTCCAATACAAAGTAGAAAGGCGTAAGGAGAGGAGGAGTTTGAGGTAATCAATCCCTCAGCCTGGAGTCGATTGATGGACTGAATACATCGACTCCAGGCTGAGGGACTGATTACCTCAAACTCCTCCTCTCCTTGCGCCTTTCTACTTTGTATTGGACTGATGAAGCCACTGTGTGGCGAAATGTTTCCTGAATAAAGATTCCCATATGTTGCATAAGTGTCTCAATCTTCAACTTGTCGGTTTTTCAAACCATTCATCACACACTCACCAATGTTATTAAAATATCTTGCATGGAACGCTGTCAGAAGCATTCTGAAGTTCCTATACACAGTACCATATTACCATGATCTACCTCCTCAAATACCTTAGTGAAAAAAGTTTAGGAAAGAGATGCCACGCTGTGATGATGCTCTTACACTTGTACTTTCTAGACAAGAATCTCTCTATACATTGTTAGGTAAGACACATATGCAACAGTTAGGTATCTTTATTTCGAAACGTTTCGCCTACACAGTAGGCTTCTTCAGTCGAGTACAGAAAAGTTGATAGAAGCAGAAGATACTTGAAGACGATGTAATCAGTCCATCACCCTTAAAATTTTGAGGTGGTCAGTCCCTCAGTCTGGAGAAGAGCATTGTTCCGACTGACGAAGCCTACTGTGTAGGCGAAACGTTTCGAAATAAAGATACCTAACTGTTGCATATGTGTCTTACCTAACAATCTGTCGGTATTTTATACCATTTTAATGTTCATTCTGTCAGACACTGCAACACAAGGGTATCTTGGTACAGACCATCAACTTCGACAACCTCTACTAGTGAGAACGGCTGGGTTTGAGAGGGACCTGCCCTCCCAAAGCAACCTACGTCTCACCTCCTGGCACTATATAAAGGCTCCATCCTGTCACTTCAACTTCATATTGTTTCAGACAACGGAACAATGCTCTTCTCCAGACTGAGGGACTGACCACCTCAAAACTTTAAGGGTGATGGACTGATTACATCGTCTTCAAGTATCTTCTGCTTCTATCAACTTTTCTGTACTCGACTGAAGAAGCCTACTGTGTAGGCGAAACGTTTCGAAATAAAGATACCTAACTGTTGCATATGTGTCTTACCTAACAATCTGTCGGTATTTTATACCATTTTAATGTTCACTCTCTATACATTGTGGAAAATCTAGTGAGTTCCGTTAATCGGTTGAAGTTAAGGAGGGGATTAAAAGGGGATCAGTAAAATAGATACAAATATAATACGAGCCTTTATTGACTACTTCTCGCCCACACAGTGGGCTTTATCAAGTCACAAACAGATCTATCTAAGCGGAGAGTACATGAATATATAAGGAGAACAGTGATGTGGAGAGCCAGATAGTGTTGTCGGTATTTTATACCATTTATCCCTATGGTCAGTAAGGTGGCAGCACTGTAGCACGGCCACCTTGCCATGTTTCGTCCCTACACACGGCCACCTTGCCATGTTTCGTCCCTACACACGGCCACCTTGCCATGTTTCGTCCCTACAGCCTTATTTGCAAGGCTGCTTTAGTTGTCATGCCTCGATAAACTAGTATCCCGTCTATTGTATAATTACACGGTTAGACTAGGCTAGGTATGCAAGTTGAGTAGCTTAGTATATCCGATGTTGTAACTTTAAGCCTATAACCGAGGCATGTTTGAGCCTGGGGACACCAGTCACTACAGATCTCTTGAACGGTGAGGGACACACTGACCTCGTCTCGTAACGCCGGGTGTATTAAGTGATTCACTTTAGGTATTTCGCGGGATTCCTGAAGGACTTGGTAACCTGTTACCCCAGCAGACCTCATACGGTGTTTTTATTAAACTGCAGTAGATAATGCGCGTTTTGTACTCCTTGGAATGATGGAGAGAAACCTACATCATATTTTGCACCGAAAAAAATTTGGAAGGATTAGTCCCAAATCTGCACACAGAAAATACTCCCTGTTAAAACAAGTGGTTTGGCAGACGGTGCCAAATAATTGTAATCAAAAGCAGGGGTGTCATGAGTGCACTAAGGAAGAACTCATTGTAAAAGGACCAAGACTTTTCAATACCCTCCCTCGTACATAAAGGGAATTACCAACAGACCCCTGACTCTCTTTAAGGGGAATCTTGGTAATTCCCCAAGTCAGTTCCTGAGCTGGACTGTGGTGCTTAAGTTGAAATGTGTGTGATTAACATCAACAGCCTGGTGGACCAGACGGTGAGCAGGAGAGCCTGGCCTCAGGCGAGGGTAGTCACGGGTGTGTCTCAGCAGGTAGTAGCAGCAGCAGTAGAAAGAGCAGGAACAGCAGCAGTAGCAGGAGGAGGAGCAGGAAGAGGAGGAGCAGGAGGGGGAGCAGCAGCAGCAGGAGGAGCAGCAGCAGGAGAAGCAGGACGAGGAGCAGCAGCAGCAGGAGGAGGAGGAGGAGGAGCAGCAGCAGGTGCAGCAGAACGAGGAGCAGCAGCAGCAGCAGGTGCAGCAGGACGAGGAGCAGCAGCAGAAGGAGCAGCAGCAGGAGGAGAAGGAGGAGCAGCAGCAGCAGGTGCAGCAGGAGGAGAAGGAGGAGCAGCAGCAGCAGGTGCAGCAGGAGGAGCAGCAGCAGCAGGTGCAGCAGGACGAGGAGCAGCAGCAGCAGGTGCAGCAGGACGAGGAGCAGCAGCAGCAGGTGCAGCAGTACGAGCGCAGCAGCAACAGCAGGTGCAGCAGGACGAGGAGCAGCAGCAGCAGGTGCAGCAGGACGAGGAGCAGCAGCAGCAGCAAGACGAGCGCAGCAGCAGCAGGACGAGCGCAGCAACAGCAGGTGCAGCAGTACGAGCGCAGCAGCAGCAGGAGCAGCAGCAGCAGGTGCAGCAGCAGCAGGTGCAGCAGGACGAGGAGCAGGTGCAGCAGGACGAGCGCAGCAGCAGCAGGTGCAGCAGGACGAGCGCAGCAGCAGCAGGAGCATCAGGTGCAGCAGGACGAGGAGCAGCAGCAGCAGGAGGAGCAGCAGCAGCAGGTGCAGCAGGACGAGCGCAGCAGCAGCAGGACGAGCGCAGGAGCAGCAGCAGCAGCAGCAGCAGCAGGAGCAGCAGCAGCAGCAGGTGCAGGAGCAGCAGCAGGTGCAGGAGCAGCAGCAGGAGGTGCAGGAGCAGCAGCAGCAGGAGGTGCAGGAGCAGCAGCAGCAGGTGCAGGAGCAGCAGCAGCAGCAGGAGCAGCAGCAGCAGGAGCAGCAGCAGCAGCAGGAGCAGCAGCAGCAGCAGGTGCAGGAGCAGCAGCAGGTGCAGGAGCAGCAGCAGCAGCAGGAGCAGCAGCAGGAACAGCAGCAGCAGCAGCAGGTGCAGGAGCAGCAGCAGGAGCAGCAGCAGCAGGTGCAGCAGCAGCCACAGCAGCAGCAGCAGCAGCAGAAGAAGAAGAACAAGTAGTAATGGTAGTGGCAGAATATTCATCAAAGGCGCTAAACCCGTGAAGGTCTTACCAAATCCTGGAAATCGCAAGAGGCATTTAAATAATCGTCTTTTATCCGAGGAAAGGGATAAGAAGGTTAAGAATCAGCATACACAAAACAGGTGACGTCATACAGTAACATCATGCACTAGTAATCACTACCAGTGACGTCATGCATTACAGTAATTCCATTATTCTTGTTGAAGTTGTTATTTATTTCGTAGTTTAAGTCCATTCATTATTTTTTTTTATTTTCGTCCCTCTTTCAGAAATTAAGGTTATTTGTCGTCAAGTATCGTTTATGGCATACTAATATTTTTGTCATAATTTATTGCTCTCTCTGTCATTGTAGTTTTTATGTCCTTCCTCTTCTTTATTACGGGTTGCCGGTAATTCCCTTTTATTATTGTCTCGTGCCTTGTAATCAGGGTTTAGTTCTCAGCGTTTGTTACAGTATGATAAATGAGGCAGGATGGTAGACAGCCATCCAGGGAGGTGCTACCCTCCTGTTGCAGGATGGTAGACAGCCATCCAGGGAGGTGCTACCCTCCTGTTGCAGGATGGTAGACAGCCATCCAGGGAGGTGCTACCCTCCTGTTGCAGGATGGTAGACAACCATCCAGGGAGGTCCTACCCTTCTGTTGCAGGATGGTAGACAGCCATCCAGGGAGGTGCTACCCTCCTGTTGCAGGATGGTAGACAGCCATCCAGGGAGGTGCTACCCTCCTGTTGCAGGATGGTAGACAGCCATCCAGGGAGGTCCTACCCTTCTGTTGCAGGATGGTAGACAACCATCCAGGGAGGTGCTACCCTCCTGTTGCAGGATGGTAGACAGCCATCCAGGGAGGTGCTACCCTCCTGTTGCAGGATGGTATACAGCCATCCAGGGAGGTGCTACCCTCCTGTTGCAGGATGGTAGACAACCATCCAGGGAGGTGCTACCCTCCTGTTGCAGGATGGTAGACAGCCATCCAGGGAGGTGCTACCCTCCTGTTGCAGGATGGTAGACAGCCATCCAGGGAGGTGCTACCCTCCTGTTGCAGGATGGTAGACAACCATCCAGGGAGATGCTACCCTCCTGTTGCAGGATGGTAGACAACCATCCACGGAGGTGCTACCCTCCTGTTGCAGGATGGTAGACAACCATCCACGGAGGTGCTACCCTCCTGTTGCAGGATGGTAGACAGCCATCCAGGGAGGTCCTACCCTTCTGTTGCAGGATGGTAGACAACCATCCAGGGAGATGCTACCCTCCTGTTGCAGGATGGTAGACAACCATCCACGGAGGTGCTACCCTCCTTTTGCAGGATGGTAGACAGCCATCCAGGGAGGTGCTACCCTCCTGTTGCAGGATGGTAGACAACCATCCAGGGAGATGCTACCCTCCTGTTGCAGGATGGTAGACAACCATCCACGGAGGTGCTACCCTCCTTTTGCAGGATGGTAGACAACCATCCAGGGAGGTGCTACCCTCCTGTTGCAGGATGGTAGACAACCATCCAGGGAGATGCTACCCTCCTGTTGCAGGATGGTAGACAGCCATCCAGGGAGATGCTACCCTCCTGTTGCAGGATGGTAGACAGCCATCCAGGGAGGTGCTACCCTCCTGTTGCAGGATGGTAGACAACCATCCAGGGAGGTACTACCCTCCTGTTGCAGGATGGTAGACAACCATCCAGGGAGATGCTACCCTCCTGTTGCAGGATGCTAGACAACCATCCAGGGAGGTGCTACCCTCCTCTTGCAGGATGGTAGACAGCCATCCAGGGAGATGCTACCCTCCTGTTGCAGGATAGTAGACAGCCATCCAGGGAGGTGCTACCCTCCTGTTGCAAGATGGTAGCCAACCATCCAGGGAGGTGCTACCCTCCTGTTGCAGGATGGTAGACAACCATCCAGGGAGGTGCTACCCTCCTGTTGCAGGATGGTAGACAACCATCCAGGGAGGTGCTAGCCTCCTGTTGTATGAGTGTGGAACACAGTAGGATGGTAGACAACCATCCAGGGAGGTACAATCTTCTTGTCATATAAATATGGAACGAAAGCTTGTTAAACGTTTTGCACTCTGGCATAATTACTGATATTTTCTATCTTATTAACATTTAAGATGTAGATAAATTGTTCAGAGAACCGACAAGTGGATAAATTAGACACAAATGTAATCAGTCCATCAATCTTCAAGATTGATGGACTGGTTACATCGACTCAATGCACAACTTGTCAGGCACTGTAATATCATGGTATCTTGATTCAGAGGACATCTACATGACCTTCTTCACGACTTCTACAACTAACCCATCTATTTGGGAAGGACCTACTTCCACTGGGGAATCCCGCCTACCAGTGACTATGCCCTCGTCTGCTACACGTCTCTCTTCACTGACGCCTATATAAGCGCCAGTCTCCTTACCTGTACTTCAGAATCTCTACAACCACGGTGTTGTAAACACCACCTCCAAGGCCGAGGGACTGATTACCTCATCTTTTGTATATAGTTCTTCTGTTTTCTAATTATGTCCAAGAATTTGTATTGATAAAGACACTGGATGGCGAAACGTTTACAATAAAGATAACCAGATGTTGCACAAGTGTCTTAACTTTCATCTTGTCGGTATTGTATACCTGTCTTGCACAACAGAGAGACTAATTACCTCAAACTACTCCTGTTCTTCACCATTCTCCTTTGTATAGACTGATGTGAAATTATGACACATGTGCAACATCTGGGTATCTTTATTGTAGACGTTTCGCCATCCAGTGGCTTTATCAATACAAATTCTAGGACATAACTTGAAGACAGTAGGACTATATACAGAAGATGAGGTAATCAGTCCCTCAACCTTGGAGTTGGTGTGAAGAGCACCGTAGTCGAGGAGATTCTGAAGTCAGGTGTAGCAGACGAGGGCATATTCACTGGTAGGCGGGATTCCCCAGTGGAAGTAGGTCCTTCCCAAAGAGATGGGTTAGTTGTAGTAGTAGTTGTCGTAGTCGTGAAGGTTATGTACATGTCCTCAGAATCAAGATTCCATGACTATGGTGCTCTTCACACCTACTCCTAGGTTGAGGGACTGATTACCTCATCTTCTGTATACAGTCCTACTGTCTTCAAGTTATGTCCTAGAATTTGTATTGATAAAGCCACTGGATGGCGAAACGTCTACAATAAAGATACCCAGATCTTGCACATGTGTCTTTATTTCATCTTGTCGGTATTATATACCATTCTTGCATAGACTGATTTGGCGAAACGTTTCCTCAATAAAGATACTCAAGTGTTGCACATGTGTCTAATTTATCAACATGTAAGATGATACGCAAATCGTACAGACTTCTACACATATTCAACAAACAATATTTACGATCCTTAGTGTGCAGACATCGATAAAAACGTCAGCCACAGTTTCGTATCATACTTAGCAGACGGTACCAAAACAGTTACGAACCGAACCTCAACAGAAGACAAATTGCAATCAGATTTCACTATAGTTTTCTCCTGGGCAATTGAAAATAATTTAGCAACAGAAGTGAAGATTAATGGAAGAGCGTTCCAGGAAGTGTGACTCAAGTGAGAACATTGGATAGCTGTCAAACTAAGTTGGTCAAGGACGTGAGTGAGTGTGAGTTAAACTTGCCTAGGAGGTAAATGGTGTGATAAATGGTTTAAAAACAGACAAGTTTGTAGATGAATGGTTCAGAGAACCGACATGTTGGTGTGATAAATGGTTTAAAAACAGACAAGTTGAGGATTGAGACACTTATGCAACATATGGGAATCTTTATTGAAGAAACGTTTCGCCACACAGTGGCTTCATCAGTCTAATACAAAGCAGAGAGGGGTAAGAAGAGGAGGAGTTTGTCACTCTTGTACATTCTACAAGATTGATGGACTGAACACATCGATTCCAGGCTGAGGGACTGATTACCTCAAATTCCTCCTCTCCTTGGAAAGATTCAGATTCAGGAAGGATATAGGAAAGTACTGGTTTGGTAATAGAGTTGTGGATGAGTGGAACAAACTCCCGAGTACAGTTATAGAGGCCAGAACGTTGTGTAGCTTTAAAAATAGGTTGGATAAATACATGAGTGGATGTGGGTGGGTGTGAGTTGGACCTCATAGCTTGGGCTACCAGGTCGGTTGCCGTGTTCCTCCCTTAAGTCAATGTGACCTGACCTGACTAGGTTGGGTGCATTGGCTTAAGCCGGTAGCAGACTTGGACCTGCCTCGCATGGGCCAGTAGGCCTGCTGCAGTGTTCCTTCGTTCTTATGTTCTTACTCCTCTCTACTTTGTATTGGACTGATGAAGCCACTGTGTGGCGAAACGTTTCCCTAATAAAGATTCCCCATATGTTGCAGGTCACAAACAGATCTGTTTGTGACTTGATAATCCCAGCGAGTAAAACACTTAATGAAGAATCACATTATTCTGCATTTGTGTTAGTGTTGACCTGCCTAGCATGGGCCAGTAGGTCTGTTGCAGTGTTCCAGACCTGCCTAGCATGGGCCAGTAGGCCCGCTGCAGTGTTCTAAACCTGCCTAGCATGGGCCAGTAGGCCTGCTGCAATGTTTCAGACCTGCCTAGCATGGGCCAGTAGGCCTGCTGCAGCGTTTCAGACCTACCTAGCATGGGCTAGTAGGCCCGCTGCAGTGTTCTAGACCTGCCTAGCATGGGCCAGTAGACCTGCTGCAGTTCCAGACCTGCCTAGCATGGGCCAGTAGACCTGTTGCAGCGTTCACTCGTGTGTTCATTACTAGCACATCTCAACTGCTTAAATACTGGAAATACGAAATTATATGAAGGAGCCGAGGTGCAAGACACACACACAACAGTTGGGTGTCTTTATTGTTGAACTGTTTCTCCACGCAGTGGCTTCATCAGTCCTAAACAAAGAAGAATGGTGAAGCTCAGAAGGAGTTTGAGGTAATCAGTCCCTCAGCCTGGAGTCAATGTAATCAGTGTCAGTCTTGAAAACATTACAGCATATGTGCGTGAAGTAGTCGATTATATACTGAACATTAAAATGGTATAAAATGCCGACAGGTTGTTAGGTAAGACACATATGCAACAGTTAGGTATCTTTATTTCGAAACGTTTCGCCTACACAGTAGGCTTCTTCAGTCGAGTACAGAAAAGTTGATAAAAGAGACGTGAAGACGATGTAATCAGTCCATCACCCTTGAAGTTTTGAGGTGGTCAGTCCCTCAATATGGAGTGACAGGATGGAGCCTTATATACCGCCAGGAGGTGAGATGTAGGTCACTAGTAGAGGTAAGAATGTAGTCGTTGGGAGGTCACGTACCTCTCAAATCCAGCCATTCTCACTAGTAGAAGTTGACAAAGTTGTTTTCTCTTCTGTACCAAGATACCCTTGTGAGGCAGTGTCTGACAGAGTGAATATACCGACAGGTTGCTAGGTAAGACACGTATGCAACAGTTGGGTATCTTTATTGATGAAACGTTTCGCCTCCACAGTAGGCTTCTTCAGTCAAATACAAAGGGAGCAGTAGAAATAAAATAAAGATGAAATCAGTCCATCAACCTTTGGAGAAAAAGTATTTGAGGTGGTCAGTCCCTCAGCCTGAGGGACTGACCATCTCACTACTACTGTTGCCTCTGTATTTGACTGAAGAAGTCTACTGTGGAGGCGAAATGTTTCATCAATAAAGATACCTAACTGTTGCATACGTGTCTTAATCTTCAGATTAGGTAAGATTTGTCAGGAAACAGGACAAGTGTTTCATGACGCCAGTCTTTGTCGTATGATGACCCGCCACTGGAACTTTTGGTCATCTGACCGAGACCTTCCACTGGTTTACCGGGCCACCCCTTTAAAAGTTATAATTATAACCATTATTTAGTTACTTGTCATGAGTTCAAGCCTCACTCGTTCCGTGGATTCTTTGAGGTACCTTTGATGAGTTTCGAGAATCTTACTACTCTCGGACCCGGACATGGGCCAGGCTCGTAATTCTCTCGGCACAGAATACAGACAGATGGTGTTCGACAACGAAGGAAGCATGTTAAGGTCCCTGGGTAGCATTGAAAATGCATTGGGCAAATATATTGTGTTAGTTGGTTTTGTGTGGGGTCCAAGACTGTTCAACTGCCTCCCAGCCTACATAAGGGGGATTACCAATAGACCCCTGGCTGTCTTTAAGAAGGGACTGGACAGGCACCTAAAGTCAGTACCTGACCAGCCAGGCTGTGGTTCGTACTTTGGTTTATGTGCGGCCAGCAATAACAGCCTGGTTGATCAAGCCCTGATCCACCGCGAGGCCTGGTCATGGACCGAGCCACAGGGGCGTTTAAACACCCTCCAGGTAAGTCACTTATACTCTCATGGCTTGACTCTTTGTTCTGTGCTCACACCTTTCATGCCAATATTTTTTATTTTTAAATTTTTACCGTTTAAGTGGCTAGTTTATTGTGTACCTCATATCTATCCTGTGGATGGTAGTGGCTAGTTTATTGTGCACCTCATATCTATCCTGTGGATGGTAGTGGCTAGTTTATTGTGCACCTCATATCTATCCTGTGGATGGTAGTGGCTAGTTTATTGTGCACCTCATATCCATCCTGTGGATGGTAGTGGCTAGTTTATTGTGCACCTCATATCCATCCTGTGGATGGTAGTGGCTAGTTTATTTTGCACCTCATATCTATCCTGTGGATGGTAGTGGCTAGTTTATTGTGCACCTCATATCTATCCTGTGGATGGTAGTGGCTAGTTTATTGTGCACCTCATATCTATCCTGTGGATGGTAGTGGCTAGTTTATTGTGCACTTCATATCCATCCTGTGGATGGTAGTGGCTAGTTTATTGTGCACTTCATATCCATCCTGTGGATGGTAGTGGCTAGTTTATTGTGTACTTCATATCCATCCTGTGGACGGTAGCGCAGTAGCATTTGGATAAACATATGGCCTATGAACTAGGCCCTATAAAGCTTGACAGTAGTTCATCTAGATTTATATCTATAATTCGTCTTATCTGTTACAAGCAAATTTAGGATATTTGCTTAATATGCCTGATATCTTACTGTCATTAATAAGATAGCTTGACGTATTACATAGGTTATTATACAGAGCTGGAGAATATACAGAAGTTGTTTACAGCCTCACAGAATTAGCAAAGCTTGTAAATTCCTGAGAATGGTGTTATATTTAAAGCTTATTGTCTTCTTTAATAATGGATGATTTGAAAATAATCCTTCTTTTATTTTTCTACCCCTTTCCCGTCCCTGCCCTCCCCTCGTATATGTACTGGCTGCTTTACCTTCGTCTGTTAGTGTGTGACTAGTTATTGGTTAGGACCCGTCTCTACAGAATTTGTTATGTACCTTTCTCGCTTACGTTCTAAGGGGTACAGTTAGAGGGACCAGGCACCCCTAGTAATTTACTGGACGTGCTTGACTGAGTTTATAGAAGTTGTGAAGGTTTTCTATACATTTTCCAGTCCTGCAGTTTCGTTTGCTTTGAAGGGAGCCGTTAGTACACAGCAATATTCCAGCCTGGAGAGTGCATAAAATCGTGTCATAATTGGCTAGACATCTCTTGTTTTGAAAGTTATAGTTATCCAACCTATCATTTTTCCTTACAGTTACCATAATGACATTGTTGTGCTCCTGGAACGTAAGATCTTGATATTATCACTCCCAGGTCTCTCACATTAGTCTCATGTTCTATTGATTGATTTGAATTTGTCTTGTACTTCGAAATTGTTTTTATTTCTTCAGTTTTTCCGTAACGTAGTAACTGAAAATTGACCTCTCTGAACATCATATTGTCAGTGGCCAACTAGATGACTTGGTTTATCTGAGCTGTGTCGTCTGTGGATTCCACTCATCCAGATTCTTGTATCGTCTGCAAAGGATGATTCAGTGCTATGGTTTATGTACCTGTCTAGGTCAGATAGGAGAACGAGAAAGAGAAGTGGGGCGAGTACTGTGCCTTGGGGAACAGAACTCTTCAGAACAGCAACAGCCTGGTTGACCAGGCAATCATTGGGGATGCTTGGAGTAAGACCAGTTTACGAGGATAAAAAATCCTTGAAAACGATCATAGGTACGTCACGGGTACCTCAAACAAGTGCCCGATAGAGAAGTTGTAAATGATATGTAGTCTAGCTTACGGCTAACAGCAACAGCCTGGTTGATTATATAATAATGTAGATTGGCCTCTAACCTGAACTCTGAGAGTCAAGGAATTTTCTTACCGGTTACAGACATGCATAGAGAGAGAGAGAGAGAGAGAGAGAGAGAGAGAGAGAGGTAGAGGTATCGGTGTTAAGTCATCAGGTAGAGAGGTATTATTAATGAGTTGATGGTGTGAGTTGAGTAGCGAACGCTGAGCCAAGATATATGTTTATACTGCTAACAGCGGGATGCTGCCTACCTCTGTTGTCTCATTGTTTATACTGCCGGCAGAGGGGTACTGCCTGCCTCTGCTGTCTCATTGTTTATACTGCTAACAGCGGGATGCTGCCTACCTCTGTTGTCTCATTGTTTATACTGCCAGCAGCGGGATGCTACCTGCTTCTGTTGTTTCATTGTTTATACTGCCAACAGCGGGATGCTGCCTGCCTCTGTTGTTTCATTGTTTATACTGCCAGCAGCGGGATGCTGCCTGCCTCTGTTGTTTCATTGTTTATACTGCCAACAGCGGGATGCTGCCTGCCTCTGTTGTTTCATTGTTTATACTGCCAGCAGCGGGATGCTGCCTGCCTCTGTTGTTTCATTGTTTATACTGCCAACAGCGGGATGCTACCTGCTTCTGTTGTTTCATTGTTTATACTGCCAGCAGCGGGATGCTGCCTGCCCCTGTTGTTTCATTGTTTATACTGCCAACAGCGGGATGCTGCCTGCCCCTGTTGTTTCATTGTTTATACTGCCAGCAGCGGGATGCTGCCTGCCCCTGTTGTTTCATTGTTTATACTGCCAACAGCGGGATGCTGCCTGCCCCTGTTGTTTCATTGTTTATACTGCCAGCAGCGGGATGCTGCCTGCCTCTGTTGTTTCATTGTTTATACTGCCAGCAGCGGGATGCTACCTGCTTCTGTTGTTTCATTGTTTATACTGCCAGCAGCGGGATGCTGCCTGCCCCTGTTGTTTCATTGTTTATACTGCCAGCAGCGGGATGCTGCCTGCCTCTGTTGTTTCATTGTTTATACTGCCAGCAGCGGGATGCTGCCTGCCCCTGTTGTTTCATTGTTTATACTGCCAGCAGCGGGATGCTGCCTGCCTCTGTTGTTTCAATGTTTATACTGCTAACAGTGGGATGCTGCCTGCCTCTGTTGTCTCATTGTTTATACTGTCATGTGGGGGTTCGGTACGGGGATTGGGTAATAACACTCACGTAGGCTGGTTAGTACGTATAATTATAACGGAAAATATGGGAAGAAGCCGTGCCGCCCTGCCTCTCTGCTCTCTATCTTAAGACTGATCCACCAGTGAAGCCTAGGGGGTGAGCGACGTTCAAAAACATGCTATGGTCAGCAGCAATATGAATAACAGTCAGTAATTCACACAGACGGTTGGTAGTGAGTCATCTACTGGTAACTGGTACTACTGAGAATACTGCCAGCAGTGGGATGCTGCCTGCCTCTGTTGTCTCATTGTTCATACTGCCAGCAGCGTTATACTGCCTGCCTCTGTTGTCTCTGTTTATACTGCCATCAGAGGGATACTGCCTACCATGTCAGTTTCATTTTTATACTGGCAGCTGCAGGATGCTGCCTACCTGGAGTCTACCTGGAGGTTATCCCGGGAATCAACACCCCCATGGCCTGGTCCACGACCAGGCCTCCCGGTGGATCAGGGCCTGATCAACCAGGCTGTTACTGCTGGCCGCACAAAGTCCAACGTACAAGGCACAGCCCGGCTGATCCGGCACTGATTTTAGGTATCTGTATAACTCTCTCTTGAAGGCAGCCAGGGGTTTATTGATAATTCCCCATAAGCTTGGTGGGAGGCTGTTGAACAGTCTTGGGCCCCGGACACTTATGGTGTTTTCTCTTAGTGTACCAATGGCGCCCCTACTTTTAATTGGGGATATTTTGCATCACCTGCCCAGTCTTTTACTTTCGTAGGGAGTGATTTCTGTGTCCAGATTTGGGACCATTCCTTCCAGGATTTTCCAAGTGTAGATTATGATATATCTCTCTCTCCTGCATTCCAACGAGTACAAGTCAAGTGCTTCCAAGCGTTCCCAGTAGTTAAGGTACTTGACAGAACTTATATGTGTAGTAAAGGATCTCTGTACACTCGAGATTTGCAGTTTCACCTGCTTTGAATGGAGGTGTTAATGTACAGCAGTATTCCAGCCTAGAGAGAACAAGTGATTTGAAAAGGATCATCATTGGCTTGGCATCTCTCGTTTTGAACGTTCTCATTATCCATCCTATCATTTTCTTTGCACTTGTGATCGTGATACTGGTGTGATCCTTGAAAGTGAGATCCTCAGACATTACTACTCCCAGGTCTCTTACATTATTTTTCCGCTCCACTGTATGGCCAGAGTTTGTAGTATACTCTGTTCTAGTTATTATCTCCTCCAGTTTTCCATAACGGAGTAGTTGGAATTTGTCCTCATTGAACATCATATTGTTTTCCGTTGCCCACTGGAAAACTTTGTTTATATCTTCTTGGAGGTTAACCGTGTCCTCAACAGATGACAGCCTCATGCAGATCCTAGTATCATCCGCAAAGGATGATACGGTGCTGTGGTGTATATCTCTGTCTATGTCTGATATGAGGATGAGGAATAGGATGGGGGCGAGTACTGTGCCTTGTGGAACAGAGCTCTTCACTATGGCAGCCTCCGATTTAACTCTGTTGACCACTACTATTTGTGTTCGATTTGTTAGGAAGTTGAAGATCCATCTCCCCACTTTCCCAGTTATTCCTTTAGCACGTATTTTGTGTGCTATTGCACCATGATCGCACTTGTCAAACGCTTTTGCAAAGTCTATGTATATTACATCTGCATTCTGATTTTCTTCCAGTTCATCCAAGGCCATGTCATAGTGATCCAGTAGTTGTGAGAGGCAGGAGCGACCTGCCCTGAACCCATGTTGCCCTGGATTGTGCAGTTTTTGGGGATCCAGGTGATTTGCAATCCTGCTTCTTAGCACTCTTTCAAAGATTTTTATGTGGGACGTTAGAGCTATTGGTCTATAGTTCTTAGCTAATGCTTTGCTGCCACCTTTATGGAGTGAGGCTATATCTGTTGTTTTAAGTGGCTGTGGAATTTCACCCATGTCCAAGCTCCTCCTCCATAGTGTACTTAGGGCACGTGAGAGGAGTTTCTTGCAGTTCTTAATGAATACAGAGTTCCACGAGTCTGGGTTCAGGGCTGAGTGCATGGGCATGTTGTCAATGGCTTTTTCGAAGTCTATCGGAGTTAGGGTAATGTCGGAAATCTGGCATACATTTATGGAGTTTTGAGGCTCATTCATGAAGAAACCATTTGGGTCATCGATCCTCAGACTGATTAGTGGTTCACCAAACACAAAGTCGTACTGGGATTTCAGTATTTCACTCACTTCCTTGTTGTCATCTGTGTAAGTCCCATCCTGTCTGAGTAAGGGCCCGATACTAGATGTGGTATTTGCCTTGTTTTTGGCTTATGAAAAGAAATATTTCGAATTTCTTTCAGTTTCACTAATAGCTTTAAGCTCCTCCTGTCTCTCCTGGTTCCTGTAAGAGTCCTTTAAGTTAAGTTCAATAGTTTCCACTTCCCTGGTCAGTGCCTCCTTTTGTGTATCAGATATTCTAGTATTCCTGAGGAGCTCAGTGACTCTTCGTCGTCTTCTGTAGAGGGAGCGTCTTTCTCTCCCCAGTTTACTCCTGCTCTTCTTTCTTAGGGGAATATGCCTAGAGCATGCTTCAGCTGCCAGGAAGTTGATCCTTTCAAGGCACTAGTTTGGATCTATGTTATTTAAGATATCTTCCCAACCTGTTTCATTTAAGACATGGTTTACCTGGTCCCAGTTGATGTTCTTGTTGTTGAAGTTGTATTTTGTGAAGACACCTTCACAGGTACATGCATTCTGCTGATCGGGACCCCTATGCATGTACATCTGGACTTCGATTAGATTGTGATTGGAATTATTTGTTTTTGATATTTTTATGTCTCTTACCAGGTCAAGTGTGTTTTCTAGTCTTGTTGGCTCCACTATCTGCTGGCTTAAGGTGTGTTTTTCGCAGAGGCTTAATAGCTCATGTGTGTGTGACCTTTCATCTGTGCTACCTCCGGGGATTGTTTCAGTTATAACATTATTTGCTACATTCTTCCATTTTGTATGTCTTAGGTTGAAATCACCAAGCAGTAAGATGTTTGGGGATGGAGCTGGAAGGCTTTCCAGACAGTAATCAATTTTCAGTAGCTGTTCCTTGAACTGTTGGGAGGTTGCATCTGGTGGCTTGTATACAACCACAATGACCAGGTTTTGGTTCTCGATCTTTATTGATAGAACTTCAACTACCTCATTTGTGGTGTTCAGCAACTCTGTGCAGATGAGGGACTCTTTGACATACAGGCCAACCCTCCCTTGTTGCCTTTTCTTTCTGTCGCATCTAAAAAGGTTGTAACCACTTATCCATATTTCACTGTCAAAGTGATTTTTTGTGAGAGTCTCTGTGAAGGCTGCAAACATTGCATTAGACTCCTCTAGAAGTCCACTGATAAAAGGTATTTTGTTGTTGGTGGATGGCTTAAGGCCCTGTATATTAGCAAATATGAACGAGGTTGTATTCTGTGTTTGTTGGGAGGATTTTGTTATTGGCATCAGTAGTTGTAGTTCTGGAGGGCCATGCGTGGCCACTGGCTGTGCCTCCAGTCTAACAAGGCTCCAAGGTGGTGGACTATTTTTATTTCCTTCCATTTTCTTTTTCCATTTCCTGCCACTGAAAAATCACCTGGAGTTGGGTTGTCGAAGCTACTATTGTTTGTCTTGTGGGGTCTGTGCCTCCTGGTCCTTTTTAGATGGTATGCAGGGCAGTTGATGTTGTAACACTGCTTCTGGAGGACTGAGGTGTGACACATTTTTGGGTGAAAGAAAGTACAGGAAGAAGAACGACACACTCCTTTAGAGAGGAGGTCGCTACATTTTTTGGGATGCTCAAAGTTGCATGTCCCATTTTTTTCCTGTTATTCCATGCTTACAAATGCCCCAAGCATAATATTTGCACAAATTCACCTTTGGTTGGATAGAATTGTTGGGAGGTGTGCTGTCAATTTCTGCAGGCTCTGGGACTGCACTATAATCCTCAGTATCCAAGCTTAGACCACCCCGTCCTGGATTTCATCTACTTTCCTCAGTAGAGGAAGAGGGAGGAGACTCCTCCCCTACATCTGTACTGTGGGCTATGGTCTTGTGCAATGATGGTTGTAAATTTACGGTTTTAGCGGTGGCTGTGGCAGGGTCCCTAATAGAGTCTGGGCTGGCAATAAGGCTGGGGGCTGAGACTGAGTCAGCACTGGGGGTTGAGCCTGGGCCAGCACCAGCACTGTGGGTATTAGTGCTATGATTGGGGGATGGGTCTGGTTTAGCACTATGTGGGTGACTAGATAGTTTCGAGTCATCTGTTGTGGTATGGGCATTCTGCATTTTTTGATTCACTCCTATCTCTTTCTCCCACGTTTTATACATTTTTGATAGACTATCCAAGAGGTCGTCTTTGTTTTCTTGATTATTTTTATCATTTATTACTCTCCTTAGTACCTGTCTGATACCTGCCCAAAGTTCTACATCTTTATTGCACAACCAGAAACACCTTGCTAGTTCGAGGTCATTTTTTGAGGCTATATTTAGTCTAGTACAAGAGATATGGTGTTTGGAAGAGCAGAGGTTGCATGTAATTCTGGATTTCCTTCCAAGGATTTTTTAAATGTTCCACAGGTATACTGTGCTGAAATCCTGTCTGTATCCTACTACACTCCATATGCCACAGAAGAAAACTGATTTCCACTTTACCTTTCTCTTACTGGTGCCAGTAATATGCAAGATGTATTTATACGAACCAAGTTTGCAGCATGTGGGTGGTGGGTGTTGGGTGGGTGATGGGTAGAGGTGGGTGTATATGGGTGGCCTGAGTGGTTGGCTGCAGCACTACCAGACGTATGCTGTGCACTTCTGTCGTGGGATATCACATTCAGTTTAAACCATTTCCATTATGTTAATCACTATCCTTGTGTTGTACTGCTAACAATTTAGGTTCACTAGGTCTTTCTATTATGTCTCGGTATCCTAGTCTATTCGTTATATGTGGTTACCTGGAGGTTATTCCGGGGATCAACGCCCCCGCGACCCGGTCCATGACCAGGCCTCCCGGTGGATCAGGGCCTGATCAACCAGGATGTTACTGCTGGCCGCATGCAGTCCATCATACGAGCCACAGCCCAGCTGATCCGGCACTGACTTTAGGTATCTGTCCAGCTCTCTCTTGAAGGCAGCCAGGGGCTTATTGCCAATTCCTCTAATGCTTGATGGGAGGCTGTTGAACAGTCTTGGGCCCTGGACACTTATGGTGTTTTCCCTTAGTGTACCCATGGGGGCATTTTGCATTGCCTGCCCAGTCTTTTACTTTCGTAGGGAGTGATTTCTGTGTGCAGATTTGGGACCATTCCTTCCAAGATTTTCCAAGTGATATATCTCTCCCTCCTGCATTCCAACGAGTACAAGTCAAGTGCTTCCAAGCGTTCCCAATAGTCAAGGTGCTTGACAGAACTTATACGTGCAGTAAAGGATCTCTGTACACTCTCTAGATCTGCAGTTTCACCTGGTTTGAATGGAGATGTTAATGTACAGCAGTATTCCAGCCTAGAGAGAACAAGTGATTTGAAAAGGATCATCATTGGCTTGGCATCTCTCGTTTTGAACATTCTCATTATCCATCCTATCATTTTCTTTGCACTTGCGATCGTAGCACTGTTGTGATCCTTGAAAGTGAGATCCTTAGACATTACTACTCCCAGGTCCCTTACATTATTTTTCCACTCCATTGTATGGCCAGAGTCTGTAGCATACTCTGTTCTAGTTATTATCTCCTCCAGTTTTCCATAACGGAGTAGTTGGAATTTGTCCTCATTGAACATCATATTGTTTACCGTTGCCCACTGGAAAACTTTGTTTATATCTTCTTGGAGGTTAACCGTGTCCTCAACAGATGACAGCCTCATGCAGATCCTAGTATCATCCGCAAAGGATGATACGGTGCTGTGGTGTATATCTCTGTCTATGTCTGAAATGAGGATGAGGAATAAGATGGGGGCAAGTACTGTGCCTTGTGGAACAGAGCTCTTCACTATGGTAGCCTCCGATTTAACTCTGTTGACCACTACTATTTGTGTTCGATTTGTTAGGAAGTTGAAGATCCATCTCCCCACTTTCCCAGTTATTCCTTTAGCATGTATTTTATGGGCTATTACGCCATGATCGCATTTGTCATATGCTTTTGCAAAGTCTGTGTATATTACATCTACATTCTGATTTTTTTTCCAGTGCATCCAAGGCCATGTCATAGTGATCCAGTAGTTGTGAGAGGCAGGAGCGACCTGCCCTGAACCCATGTTGCCCTGGATTGTGCAGTTTTTGGGAATCCAGGTGATTTGCAATCCTGCTTCTTAGCACTCTTTCAAAGATTTTTGTGTGGGACGTTAGAGCTATTGGTCTATAGTTCTTAGCTAATGCTTTGCTGCCACCTTTATGGAGTGGGGCTATATCTGTTGTTTTAAGTGGCTGTGGAATTTCACCCATGTCCAAGCTCCTCCTCCATAGTGTACTTAGGGCACGTGAGAGGAGTTTCTTGCAGTTCTTAATGAATACAGAGTTCCACGAGTCTGGACCCGGGGCCGAGTGCATGGGCATGTTGTCAATGGCTTTTTCGAAGTCTATCGGGATTAGGGTAATGTCGGAAATCTGACATACATTTATGGAGTTTTGAGGCTCATTCATGAAGAAATCATTTGGGTCGTCGATCCTCAGACTGATTAGTGGTTCACCAAACACAAATTCGTACTGGGATTTCAGTATTTCACTTAATTCCTTGTTGTCATCTGTGTAAGTCCCATCCTGTCTGAGTAAGGGCCCCATACTAGATGTGGTATTTGCCTTGTTTTTGGCTTATGAAAAGAAATATTTCGAATTTCTTTCAGTTTCACTAATAGCTTTAAGCTCCTCCTGTCTCTCCTGGTTCCTGTAAGAGTCCTTTAACTTAAGTTCAATAGTTTCCACTTCCCTGGTCAGCGCCTCCTTTTGTGTATCAGATATTCTAGCATTCCTGAGGAGCTCAGTGACTCTTCATCGTCTTCTGTAGAGGGAGCGTCTTTCTCTCCTCAGTTTACTCCTGCTCTTCTTTCTTAGGGGAATATGCCTAGAGCATGCTTCAGCTGCCAGGAAGTTGATCCTTTCAAGGCACTAGTTTGGATCTGTGTTATTTAAGATATCTTCCCAACATGTTTCATTTAAGACATGGTTTACCTGGTCCCAGTTGATGTTCTTGTTGTTGAAGTTGTATTTTGTGAAGACACCTTCACAGGTACATGCATTCTGCTGATCAGGACCCCTATGCATGTACATCTGGACTTCGATTAGGTTGTGATCAGAAATAGTTGTTTTTGATATTCTTATGTCTCTTATCAGGTCCTCATTACTTGTGAAGATAAAGTCAACTGTGTTTTCTAGTCTTGTTGGCTCCACTATCTGCTGGCTTAAGGTGTGTTTTTCGCAGAGACTTAGTAGCTCATATGTATGTGACCTTTCATCTGCGCTACCTCCGGGGATTGTTTCAGCTATAACATTATTTGCTACATTCTTCCATTTTGTATGTCTTAGGTTGAAATCACCAAGCAGTAAGATGTTTGGGGATGGAGCTGGAAGGTTTTCCAGACTGTAATCAATTTTCAGTAGCTGTTCCTTGAACTGTTGTGAGGTTGCCTCTGGTGGCTTATATACAACCACAATGACCAGGTTTTGGTTCTCGATCTTTATTGATAGAACTTCAACCACGTCATTTGTGGTGTTCAGCAACTCCGTGCAGATGAGGGACTCTTTGACATACAAGCCAACCCTCCCTTGTTGCCTGTTCATTCTGTCGCATCTAAAAAGGTTGTAACCACTTATCCATATTTCACTGTCAAAGTGATCTTTTGTGTGAGTCTCTGTGAAGGCTGCAAACATTGCATTAGACTCCTCTAGAAGTCCACTGATAAAAGGTATTTTGTTGTTGGTGGATGGCTTAAGGCCCTGTATATTAGCAAATATGAACGAGGTTGTATTCTGTGTTTGTTGGGGGGATTTTGTTATTGGCATCAGTAGTTGTAATTCTGGAGGGCCATGGGGTGGCCACTGGCTGCGCCTCCAGTCTAACAAGGCTCCAAGGTGGTGGACTATTTTTGTTATTTCCTTCCATTTTCTTTTTCCGTTTCCTGCCACTAAAAAATCACCTGGAGTTGGGTTGTCATAACTCAAACCTATGTGTATCACTTGTCACATGCCAACACCAGGGCAACACTTACCCACACTGCCACACTTCACTATTGTTTTTATTATTTTATTTCCTTTTATGTAGTGCTGTACACTGTTTATCTCAAGGATATACACTGTATTCTTTCAAAATACACTTTCTTTTCACTGCACTATACTGGGATCATTGTTTTATTATTCACACAGCAACTAGGCCTATGGTAACTTTCCCCTACACTTCCATGGAAAAATTTATTTCATGTTTAGTAGAGGTAACGGGAAAAACACGTCACACGGTAGTCTTATGCCTTTTCATCGATTGTTTGCTCAGTTTATGTATGCTGTGATTCCCTGCACCTCGATGCTACCATCACTCGTTTTTTCTCTTTTGACTGCCTCTGCTACCCGCAAAGTTATTCTCTCCTTGCCTAGGTCGAATCAGTATACCCCCTATCCCACAAGCACTATGCGACTCCTACAGGTTTAGCGCCTTTCCCTGTTTAAATCAAAACAACTGTGAACGGCATTAGTCTTGAATGGCTGATACGTTTTATGGAATGGATGAATTGTTTCTTGGGTGTAGACTGTGAGGGTGCTAATATTCTTGCATCCTGTTCAGTACCTGCAGAATGCATCGCCTGGTCTGCTTCAAACTCTCAGCACTGATATTGTTTTCCCTAACAGGAAGCTCTCTCTTGATTTTAGGTTGTGTAAGTTTTAAGTGTGCCAATTTTATTAATTGAATTGGTGTCTGTGAAGCAATAGGAGAATGTCTGTTCTGGTCAGACGTAACTCATCGTGTTTAACTTTTTTTGGGTTATCAGATCTTAGAGCGTATTTTATTACGAACGAAGATATTTATTAGAACTTTGTAGTATATTTGTCTTGAGCCAACAGACTGTTGAACCGACCAGACTGGAAAACACCCTAAACATTATATTTGTGTACAGTGAGGATCTGGTCCGGGACATAACGGTGCCGAAGACTACAGTCTCAGACCACAATATAATCAAGGAAAAGTGCTGCGTGCACTGTGGCCTGGGACCACAACATAATCAAGGTTCAGAGCTGCGTGCACAGTGGCCTGGGACCACAACATGATCAAGGTACAGAGCTGTGTGCACAGTGGCCTGGGACCACAACATAATCAAGGTACAGAGCTGTGTGCACTGTGGCCAGGGATCACAACATAATCAAGGTACAGAGCTGTGTGCACAGTGACCTGGGACCACAACATAATCAAGGTACAGAGCTGCGTGCACAGTGGCCTGGGACCACAACATAATCAAGGTACAGAGCTGTGTGCACTGTGGCCTGGGACCACAACATAATCAAGGTACAGAGCTGTGTGCACAGTGGCCTGGGACCACAACATAATCAAGGTACAGAGCTGTGTGCACAGTGGCCTGGGACCACAACATAATCAAGGTACAGAGCTGTGTGCACAGTGGCCTGGGACCACAACATAATCAAGGTACAGAGCTGCGTGCACAGTGGCCTGGGACCACAACATAATCAAGGTACAGAGCTGTGTGCACTGTGGCCTGGGACCACAACATAATCAAGGTACAGAGCTGTGTGCACTGTGGCCTGGGACCACAACATAATCAAGGTACAGAGCTGTGTGCACAGTGGCCTGGGACCACAACATAATCAAGGTACAGAGCTGTGTGCACTGTGGCCAGGGATCACAACATAATCAAGGTACAGACCTGTGTGCACAGTGACCTGGGACCACAACATAATCAAGGTACAGAGCTGCGTGCACAGTGGCCTGGGACCACAACATAATCAAGGTACAGAGCTGTGTGCACTGTGGCCTGGGACCACAACATAATCAAGGTACAGAGCTGTGTGCACAGTGGCCTGGGACCACAACATAATCAAGGTACAGAGCTGTGTGCACAGTGGCCTGGGACCACAACATAATCAAGGTAGAGCTGTGTCCACAGTAGCCTGGGACCACAACATAATCAAGGTACAGAGCTGCGTGCACAGTGGCCTGGGACCACAACATAATCAAGGTACAGAGCTGTGTGCACTGTGGCCTGGGACCACAACATAATCAAGGTACAGAGCTGTGTGCACAGTGGCCCGGGACCACAACATAATCAAGGTACAGAGCTGTGTGCACTGTGGCCAGGGATCACAACATAATCAAGGTACAGAGCTGTGTGCACAGTGACCTGGGACCACAACATAATCAAGGTACAGAGCTGCGTGCACAGTGGCCTGGGACCACAACATAATCAAGGTACAGAGCTGCGTGCACAGTGGCCTGGGACCACAACATAATCAAGGTACAGAGCTGCGTGCACAGTGGCCTGGGACCACAACATAATCAAGGTACAGAGCTGTGTGCACTGTGGCCTGGGACCACAACATAATCAAGGTACAGAGCTGTGTGCACTGTGGCCTGGGACCACAACATAATCAAGGTACAGAGCTGTGTGCACAGTGGCCTGGGACCACAACATAATCAAGGTACAGAGCTGTGTGCACTGTGGCCAGGGATCACAACATAATCAAGGTACAGACCTGTGTGCACAGTGACCTGGGACCACAACATAATCAAGGTACAGAGCTGCGTGCACAGTGGCCTGGGACCACAACATAATCAAGGTACAGAGCTGTGTGCACTGTGGCCTGGGACC
This sequence comes from Cherax quadricarinatus, assembly GCF_038502225.1. Lineage (NCBI taxonomy): Eukaryota > Metazoa > Arthropoda > Malacostraca > Decapoda > Parastacidae > Cherax > Cherax quadricarinatus. The sequence continues at coordinate 14,776,789 of NC_091358.1, read as the reverse complement.
ACAACATAATCAAGGTACAGAGCTGTGTGCACAGTGGCCTGGGACCACAACATAATCAAGGTACAGAGCTGTGTGCACAGTGGCCTGGGACCACAACATAATCAAGGTAGAGCTGTGTCCACAGTAGCCTGGGACCACAACATAATCAAGGTACAGAGCTGCGTGCACAGTGGCCTGGGACCACAACATAATCAAGGTACAGAGCTGTGTGCACTGTGGCCTGGGACCACAACATAACCAAGGTACAGAGCTGTGTGCACAGTGGCCCGGGACCGCAACATAATCAAGGTACAGAGCTGTGTGCACTGTGGCCAGGGATCACAACATAATCAAGGTACAGAGCTGTGTGCACAGTGACCTGGGACCACAACATAATCAAGGTACAGAGCTGCGTGCACAGTGGCCTGGGACCACAACATAATCAAGGTACAGAGCTGCGTGCACAGTGGCCTGGGACCACAACATAATCAATGTATAGAGCTGTGTGCACTGTGGCCAGGGACCACAACATAATCAAGGTACAGAGCTGTGTGCACAGTGACCTGGGACCACAACATAATCAAGGTACAGAGCTGCGTGCACAGTGGCCTGGGACCACAACATAATCAATGTATAGAGCTGTGTGCACTGTGGCCTGGGACCACAACATAATCAAGGTACAGAGCTGTGTGCACAGTGGCCTGGGACCACAACGTAATCAAGGTACAGAGCTGTGTGCACAGTGGCCTGGGACCACAACATAATCAAGGTACAGAGCTGTGTGCACAGTGGCCTGGGACCACAACATAATCAAGGTACAGAGCTGTGTGCACAGTGGCCTGGGACCACAACATAATCAAGGTACAGAGCTGCGTGCACAGTGGCCTGGGACCACAACATAATCAAGGTACAGAGCTGTGTGCACTGTGGCCTGGGACCACAACATAATCAAGGTACAGAGCTGTGTGCACTGTGGCCTGGGACCACAACATAATCAAGGTACAGAGCTGTGTGCACAGTGGCCTGGGACCACAACATAATCAAGGTACAGAGCTGTGTGCACTGTGGCCAGGGATCACAACATAATCAAGGTACAGACCTGTGTGCACAGTGACCTGGGACCACAACATAATCAAGGTACAGAGCTGCGTGCACAGTGGCCTGGGACCACAACATAATCAAGGTACAGAGCTGTGTGCACTGTGGCCTGGGACCACAACATAATCAAGGTACAGAGCTGTGTGCACAGTGGCCTGGGACCACAACATAATCAAGGTACAGAGCTGTGTGCACAGTGGCCTGGGACCACAACATAATCAAGGTAGAGCTGTGTCCACAGTAGCCTGGGACCACAACATAATCAAGGTACAGAGCTGCGTGCACAGTGGCCTGGGACCACAACATAATCAAGGTACAGAGCTGTGTGCACTGTGGCCTGGGACCACAACATAATCAAGGTACAGAGCTGTGTGCACAGTGGCCCGGGACCACAACATAATCAAGGTACAGAGCTGTGTGCACTGTGGCCAGGGATCACAACATAATCAAGGTACAGAGCTGTGTGCACAGTGACCTGGGACCACAACATAATCAAGGTACAGAGCTGCGTGCACAGTGGCCTGGGACCACAACATAATCAAGGTACAGAGCTGCGTGCACAGTGGCCTGGGACCACAACATAATCAATGTATAGAGCTGTGTGCACTGTGGCCAGGGACCACAACATAATCAAGGTACAGAGCTGTGTGCACAGTGACCTGGGACCACAACATAATCAAGGTACAGAGCTGCGTGCACAGTGGCCTGGGACCACAACATAATCAATGTATAGAGCTGTGTGCACTGTGGCCTGGGACCACAACATAATCAAGGTACAGAGCTGTGTGCACAGTGGCCTGGGACCACAACGTAATCAAGGTACAGAGCTGTGTGCACTGTGGCCTGGGACCACAACATAGTCAAGGTACAGAGCTGTGTGCACAGTGACCTGGGACCACAACATAATCAAGGTACAGAGCTGTGTGCACAGTGACCTGGGACCACAACATAATCAAGGTACAGAGCTGCGTGCACAGTGGCCTGGGACCACAACATAATCAAGGTACAGAGCTGCGTGCACAGTGACCTGGGACCACAACATAATCAAGGTACAGAGCTGTGTGCACTGTGGCCTGGGACCACAACATAATCAAGGTACAGAGCTGTGTGCACTGTGGCCTGGGTCCGAGAAGCACGATAACTCATTAGAGCGAATTCAAATTCAGTTTCATCAGGAAAAATATGAAGTGGGACCAAATAAAGGTGAGGGTAACGATATACGCTGGGCAGACTATGACCATTGGTGATGTAAACCAGTTCTTCAGGAGGAGGCTTGGTTCAGTGTGCTCCAGATACATATCTTTACTGCAAAGGAGGAGAAAATGCAAGCTTGGGTGAGGCGCTCCCTTTACAAGCGGAGACAGTGGATAACAAATCTTCTCAAAGGCAGCAGACTCTCCGAAGAATGAAAGAAAACACTGAGCACAAAGCGATTGAATCACAGAGCCTAGGAGAGTCAGAGGAAGCAAAGAGCCATAAATGAAATTAAACAAAATCCCAAATACTTCACTTACGCAAAATCCAGGAAAAAAAAAAGTACATTCAGTGCAGAACGTTTACTTTAAGGAAATGAAACTTGCACTGATGACAATAAGAAAATGAATAACAAAAAAAGGCACAATACCGTGACTGGAACGATACACAAATAACCCGCTTACGACGACGGTCCAAGTCGGACCGAAACGTCGTCGCAAGCTTCTCTCTTTTATGTGCGGGTTATTTGTGTAAGAAAATGAATGAAATGCTGAAGTCGTGATGTAAGTTAGTGTTCAGTGAACAACTCGTCAGTCTACAGATCAGAGACCCTAACTAGTTTTTCATGAGATTGAAAACACCGCCGATAATTCTGATGTCGTACTTTCCTCAGTTGACTGTGAAGAAGCCGTCCACAACATGCCCATGACTCCTGGAACTCCTCTTCATAAACAAAAAAATATGCAAGAAACCATTATCTCGGGGCCTTAGTATTTTATGGAGGAGCGTGGATACAAGTGTCATTCCACAGTCGTTAAAAGATATTAAATCAGTTTGCAAATGTGGCAGTAAAGCATTTGCAAAAAACAAATCTATAAATCATTAGTACCAACTTGAATCGTAGCAATTGCACAATCCGGGACTACATGGGTTTGGGGCAGGTCGTTCCTGCTTTTCACAACTGCTAGCTAGTCACTATGGCAGTGTCCAGGATGCACTCAGACACACGATAATGCTGATGTTGTGTACACTAGTTCTGAAAAGGCACTCGTGAAGCGCGACCTCGGTGTGACTACACAAAGTAATAACTGGTACAATGGGCAGATGGATATTTAACTTAAGAGACAGAACCCAGAGATTAGTAGTAGAATGAAGTCGTAGGCTGCCACAGTAAAAAGCTCTGTTCTTCAAAGCACAGTACTCTCCAGCTTCTGTTTCTCATTCTTGTATCCGACACTCACAAGAAAATAAATCACAGCACTGTAACATTCTCTGCTGATGACACCAGAATATCCATAAAGTTTAACAAGGAAAGATTTCAGTTGCTCTGCTATGGAAGAATATAGGAAATAAAGACCCTAATGGAGTACAGGACGAATTAAAATCATTTACTAAAGTGAAAGTTCCGTATGTGAGACGTAGGTGTAATGTTGTGGGAAGATCTCAGAGTCAAGGATCACAACAGTGTTGTTATTACTACCACAAGGAAAATGATAGACAGGATAACAAGAACTTTCAAGACGAGATTCCGAGCCAGTGATGACACTCTTCAAGTCATTTTTCTCTCCAGGCTGGAGTACTGCTGTATACTAAGTCTCTCCAGACTGGAATACTGCTGTATACTAACAGTGTCTCCAGGCTGGAGTACTGCTGTATACTAACAGTGTCTCCAGGCTGGAGTACTGCTGTATACTAACAGTCTCTCCAGGCTGGAGTACTGCTGTATACTAACAGTGTCTCCAGGCTGGAGTACTGCTGTATACTAACAGTCTCTCCAGGCTGGAGTACTGCTGTATACTAACAGTCTCTCCAGGCTGGAGTACTGCTGTATACTAACAGTCTCTCCAGGCTGGAGTACTGCTGTATACTAACAGTGTCTCCAGGCTGGAGTACTGCTGTATACTAAGTCTCTCCAGGCTGGAGTCTCTCCAGGCTGGAGTACTGCTGTATACTAACAGTCTCTCCAGGCTGGAATACTGCTGTATACTAACAGTGTCTCCAGGCTGGAGTACTGCTGTATACTAACAGTCTCTCCAGGTTGGAGTACTGCTGTATACTAACAGTCTCTCCAGGTTGGAGTACTGCTGTATACTAACAGTCTCTCCAGGCTGGAGTACTGCTGTATACTAACAGTCTCTCCAGGCTGGAATACTGCTGTATACTAGTCTCTCCAGGCTGGAGTACTGCTGTATACTAACAGTCTCTCCAGGTTGGAGTACTGCTGTATACTAACAGTCTCTCCAGGTTGGAGTACTGCTGTATACTAACAGTCTCTCCAGGCTGGAGTACTGCTGTATACTAACAGTCTCTCCAGGCTGGAGTACTGCTGTATACTAACAAGTCTCTCCAGGCTGGAGTACTGCTGTATACTAACAGTCTCTCCAGGCTGGAGTACTGCTGTATACTAACAGTCTCTCCAGGCTGTAGTACTGCTGTATACTAACAGTCTCTCCAGGCTGGAGTACTGCTATATACTAACAGTCTCTCCAGGCTGGAGTACTGCTGTATACTAACAGTCTCTCCAGGCTGGAGTACTGCTGTATACTAACAGTCTCTCCAGGCTGTAGTACTGCTGTATACTAACAGTCTCTCCAGGCTGGAGTACTGCTATATACTAACAGTCTCTCCAGGCTGGAGTACTGCTGTATACTAACAGTCTCTCCAGGCTGGAGTACTACTGTATACTAAGTCTCTCCAGGTTGGAGTACTACTGTATACTAAGTCTCTCCAGGTTGGAGTACTGCTGTATACTAACAGTCTCTCCAGGCTGGAGTACTGCTGTATACTAACAGTCTCTCCAGGCTGGAATACTGCTGTATACTAACAGTGTCTCCAGGCTGGAGTACTGCTGTATACTAACAGTGTCTCCAGGCTGGAGTACTGCTGTATACTAACAGTCTCTCCAGGTTGGAGTACTGCTGTATACTAACAGTCTCTCGAGGTTGGAGTACTGCTGTATACTAACAGTCTCTCCAGGCTGGAGTACTGCTGTATACTAACAGTGTCTCCAGGTTGGAGTACTGCTGTATACTAACAGTCTCTCCAGGCTGGAGTACTGCTGTATACTAACAGTCTCTCCAGGCTGGAGTACTACTGTATACTAAGTCTCTCCAGGCTGGAATACTGCTGTATACTAACAGTCTCTCCAGGCTGGAGTACTGCTGTATACTAACAGTCTCTCCAGGCTGGAGTACTGCTGTATACTAACAGTCTCTCCAGGCTGGAGTACTGCTGTATACTAACAGTCTCTCCAGGCTGGAGTACTGCTGTATACTAACAGTCTCTCCAGGCTGGAGTACTGCTGTATACTAACAGTCTCTCCAGGCTGGAGTACTGCTGTATACTAACAGTCTCTCCAGGCTGGAGTATTGCTGTATACTAACGGTCATCTTCAGGGTAACCAAGATTACCGAGCTGCAAAATTTTCTGATTTTCAGTTTTTTGTTATGGGATTCTTCTTAATTATGGTAGGTCATTGTTGTAATTTAGCGTGAAAGTGATCTTTGCAAGACTTGTGATCGTATTTCATGTAAGTGTTGATGTTCGGTACATGTTCTGTTGTTGCTCTGTTGCCTCTTTTGTGTAGAGGAGTTGTGTCTGTTTATCACACTCCTTCACCCTTCCCTACACGCACCCCTACACAACCCCCAGAAACACTCCTACACAACCCCCAGATACACTCCTACACAACCCCCAGAAACACTCCTACACAACCCCCAGAAACACTCCTACACAACCCCCAGAAGCACTCCTACACAACCCCCAGAAACACTCCTACACAACCCCCAGAAATACTCCTACACAGCCCCCAGAAACACTCCTACACAATCGTCAGACACCCCTACACAATCCCCAGAAACACTCCTACACAACCCCCAGAAACACTCCTACACAATCCTCAGACACCCGTACACAACCCCCAGAAACACTCCTACACAACCTCCAGAAACACTCCTACACAATCCTCAGACACACTCCTTCACAAGCTCCAGACACACTCCTACACACCCTCCAGACACACTCCTGCACAATCCCTAGACACACTCCTAGACAATCCTCAGACACCCCTACACAACCCCCAGAAATACTCCTACACAACCCCCAGAAACACTCCTACATAATCCTCAGACACCCGTACACAACCCCCCAGAAACACTCCTCCACAACCCCCAGAAACACTCCTACACAATCCTCAGACACCCGTACACAACCCCCCAGAAACACTCCTCCATAACCCTCAGAAACACTCCTACACAACCTAAAGAAACACTCCTACACAACCCCCAGACACACTCCTACACAACCTCCAGAGACACCCCTACACAACCCCTAGACACACCCCTACACAACCTCCAGAAATACTCCTACACAACCTCCAGAGACACTCCTACACAACCTCCAGAGACACTCCTACACAACCTCCAGAGACACCCCTACACAACCCCCAGACAGACCCCTACACAACCTCCAGAAACACTCCTACACAACCTCCAGAGACACCCCTACACAACCTCCAGAGACACCCCTACACAACCCCCAGACACACCCCTACACAACCTCCAGAAACACTCCTACACAACCTCCAGAGACACTCCTACACAACCTCCAGAGACACCCCTACACAACCCCCAGACAGACCCCTACACAACCTCCAGAAACACTCCTACACAACCTCCAGAGACACTCCTACACAACCCCCAGAAACACTCCTACACAATCCCCAGACACACCCCTACACAACCTCCAGAGACACTCCTACACAACCTCCAGACACACTCCTACTCAACCTCCAGACACACCCCTACACAACCTCCAGACACACCCCTACACAACCTCCAGACACACCCGTACACAACCTCCAGACACACCCTCCAGACACACCCCTACACAACCTCCAGACACACCCCTACACAACCTCCAGAAACACTCCTACACAACCTCCAGAGACACTCCTACACAACCTCCAGACACACTCCTACTCAACCTCCAGACACACCCCTACACAACCTCCAGACACACCCCTACACAACCTCCAGACACACCCGTACACAACCTCCAGACACAACCTCCAGACACACCCTCCAGACACACCCCTACACAACCTCCAGACACACCCCTACACAACCTCCAGAAACACTCCTTCTCAACCTCCAGAGACACTCCTACACAACCCCCAGAAACACTCCTACACAACCTCCAGAAACACTCCTACACAATCCCCAGACACACCCCTACACAACCTCCAGACACACTCCTACACAACCTCCAGACACACCCCTACACAACCTCCAGACACACCCCTACACAACCTCCAGACATACCCCTACACAACCTCCAGACACAACCTCCAGACACACTCCTACACAACCTCCAGACACACCCCTACACAACCTCCAGACACACTCCTACACAACCTCCAGAGACACCCCTACACAACCTCCAGACACACTCCTACACAACCTCCAGACACACTCCTACACAACCTCCAGACACACCCCTACACAACCTCCAGAAACACTCCTACACAACCTCCAGAGACACCCCTACACAACCTCCAGACACACTCCTACACAGCCTCCAGACACACTTCTACACAACCTCGAGACACACTTCTACACAACCTCCAGACACACACCTACACAACCTCCAGACACACTTCTACACAACCTCCAGACACACTCCTACACAACCTCCAGACACACTCCCCAGACACACCCCTCACAACCTCCAGACACACTCCTACACAACCTCCAGACACACTCCTACACAACCTCCAGACACACTCCTACACAACCTCCAGACACACTCCTACACAACCTCCAGACACACTCCTACACAACCTCCAGACACACTCCTACACAACCTCCAGACACACTCCTACACAACCTCCAGACACACTCCTACACAACCTCCAGACACACTCCTACACAACCTCCAGACACACTCCTACACAACCTCCAGACACACTCCTACACAACCTCCAGACACACTCCTACACAACCTCCAGACACACTCCTACACAACCTCCAGACACACTCCTACACAACCTCCAGACACACTCCTACACAACTCCTACACAACCTCCAGACACACTCCTACACAACCTCCAGACACACTCCTACACAACCTCCAGACACACTCCTACACAACCTCCAGACACACTCCTACACAACCTCCAGACACACTCCTACACAACGTCCAGACACAGCCCTACACAACGTCCAGACACACTCCTACACAACCTCCAGACATACTCCTACATAACCTCCAGACACACCCCTACTACACAACCTCCAGACACACCCCTACACAACCTCCAGACACACTCCTACACAACCTCCAGACACACTCCTACACAACCTCCAGACACACTCCTACACAACCTCCAGACACACTCCTACACAACCTCCAGACACACTCCTACACAACCTCCAGACACACTCCTACACAACCTCCAGACACACTTCACAACCTCCAGACACACTCCTACACAACCTCCAGACACACTCCTACACAACCTCCAGACACACTTCTACACAACCTCCAGACACACTCCTACACAACCTCCAGACACACTCCTACACAACCTCCAGACACACTTCTACACAACCTCCAGACACACTCCTACACAACCTCCAGACACACTCCTACACAACCTCCAGACACACTCCTACACAACCTCCAGACACACTCCTACACAACCTCCAGACACACTCCTACACAACCTCCAGACACACTCCTACACAACCTCCAGACACACTCCTACACAACCTCCAGACACACTCCTACACAACCTCCAGACACACTCCTACACAACCTCCAGACACACTCCTACACAACCTCCAGACACACTCCTACACAACCTCCAGACATAGTCCTACACCCGATATAGATAAAAACACTTGCTACTGTTCTGTATTATCATTTGCAGACGACACTGAAATAAACATGAAAGTCACCTCAATAGAAGACATTGAAAAAATTGCAGGAAGATATGAGAAGTGTTTTCCAGTGGGCAGTGGAGAACAAGACGTTCATTGGTGATAAAGTTTCAGCTGCTTAGGTAAGGAAAGAATGAAAAACACAGAAGGGACATTGTATACAAAACTCGAGAGGATCACCAAGTAAAACAAAAGGAACACGTGAAAGACCTGGGAGTAACTGTGTCGGCTGACCTTTCAAAAAACACATTAAAGCAAGCTTCACGACAGCCAGAAAAATGATGTAAAGGATAATGAGAATATTCAAAACTTGGGATATAGTGCCAATGATGATGTTTTTCAAATCATTTGTGCTCTCTTGCTTGGAGTATTGTTCAGTGTTGACGGCTTCTTTGAGGGCAAGAGATATATTAGAGCTGTAACATATACAGAGATCATTTACGGCCCACACAGTCCCTATAAAATATTTAAATTATTCGGAACGCTCCAGAGTCCTAAATATGTACTCACTAGAGCAGAGGGGAGAGAGATACATGATAATATATACCTTGAAAGTACTCGAGGGCCTGGTCCCAAATCTGTACACTGCCATAACAGCATACTGGAATGAGAGATATGGGAGGAAGTGCAAAATAAACTCGGTGAAAAGCAGGGTTGCAATGGATACAATAAGAGAACACTGTATCAACATCCTGGGGTCCCAGACTATTCAATATTTTACCAGAAGATATCAGAAATACGGCTAGAACAAGTGAGGAGGCTTCAAGAGGAAACTGGACAAGTACCTTCACCAGGTTCGAGATCAACCAGATTGTGATGGATATGTGGGTCAGCGGGCCTCCAGCAGCAACAGCCTGGTTGGCCAGGCCCATGGCCGGGCTCCGAGAGTAGAAAAACTCTCGAAACTCGTCAAGTGTATATCATTCCCCACACATTCTTATACACTCTCACACCCTCCCACTCACGCACACACTCCGTCACTCCTCCACACTATCACCCCTCCACACACACACTATCACTTCCACGCACTCTCCATCACCCCTACACACATACTGTCACTCCCCAACACACACTGTCACTCCCCAACACACTCCATCACTCCCACACACACATTCCATCGCTCCCACACACACACACACACTCCATCACTCCCACACACACATTCCATCACTCCCACACACACTCCATCACTCCCATTGGTGTTGATGGCTGCGGTCACGCGTGTTTGAGCTCCGTCAAATTTCCGCTTTTCTGAGGGTCCCAGAGGGGACAGAGCGAGGAAAATAAGCGCGTAAAACCCATAAAGTGAATATACTCATTCCAAAACCCACATAAAGGAAATGTCAGTGAGCACTTAAGAGAAAAAAATTAAAATATAGTGTCAAGTGTAGAGTGCCGTGCCTCAACCAGTGTCCCCATAACGGCTGTTACTGGTTATGGTGTCACTGTAGGAAATTGTGTGTGACTAGAAGTGAACGTGGATCAGTGAGAGGAAGTCAGTAGGATCAGGGCGTAGCACAGAATTCAGTTTCCGTAAGACACCTGCTGTCCCTGTTCATCTATCAGTAAAATGGGTACCTGGGTGTTAGTCGACCGGTGTGCGTCGCATCTTGGGACAAAATTGCCCTAATTTAAATACTCGAAATGTTCAGCATAACAAGGGGCTTTCTATATAGTAATATGTCATTGATGTCAGCTATGGTCTGTATACCTTGTACATGTAGAAATTAAGATATTATTATTATTATTATTATTATTATTATTATTATTATTATTATTATTATTATTGTTATTATTATTACGTGCTTCCACACAGTGCTCTCGGGTTATCACAATATAGCGCGTGATTATTTGCCCTTATTTAGAGAAAAAGTTTGGTTGTGAATTACAGTGTGTCGGAGAATGAGGTTCCCAAATAGTGAAAGTACTTTGAAAATTGAATTGAATAAAAAAAATAAATAGAAATAAAAGAGAGGCTTGGAGGGCCTGCACCTGCTTGAACTATCGTCATATAGCGAGTGATAACAGTATTAACGTGCAATGATATACTGATCTTGCAAACAATAACCAGTTCATAGTGTATAGTAAATGGTGTAATATATGGGTGTTATATATGGTCGAACAGAACTTGCGAATTATTGCCAGATGTCGACAAAGAAGTGGAAGTAAACAATGAGTGCAGACAGCATGTAGACATAGCAATATAAATAATATAATACAAGTGGGCAGTGAATTTAAGGCTCTGGGAGGAATAGGACGGTGGACATACTTAAATACCCAGGAAGACATGGTATTTGTTTCTTCCTGAGAAGGAAGTTTAAAAGTTAAATCAAGTGACCCCACTACTGGATGTGAATTGTCCTTAATCTCCAACCACCTACCACCCATCCTCCTCTACCCATAAACCCCTTTGTACCCACCACCCATACTCCACCCATCATTCACTCCACCTCTGCCAAGGCAAGCCGCCCCCCCCCCACCAACGGCTGCAACAGTATCAAGGGCTGACGAAAGTGAAGATGAAAGTTAGGACACATGTGCAACATCTGGATATCTTTATTGTAGACGTTTCGCCATCCAGTGGCTTTATTAATACAGATTCTAGGACAGAATTAGAAGACAGTAGAACTATATATAAAAGATGAGGTAATCAGTCCCTCAGCCTTGGAGTTAGTGTTCACAGCATCGTGGTGGAGGAGAATCTGGAGCAAAGGCAAGAAGACTGGCGGTTATATAGGCGTCAGTGGATAGGGACGGGTAGTAGACGAGGGCATAGTCACTGGTAGGCGGGATTCCCCAGTGGAAGTAGGTCCTTCCCATAGCGATGAGTTAGTTGTAGCAGCCGTGAAGAAGGTCTTGTAGAGGTCCTTTGCAACATCTGTCACTCACACACACACTCCATCACTCCCAAACACACACACTCCACTCCCCCACACACTCCACTCCTAAATACACTCCATCACTCACGCTCCACCACTCCCACACTATCACTCAGACACATAGTTCATGTCTCCCACACACATTCCACTCACTCCATCACTCACACACACCCCACTCCCACACACACCCCATCACTCCCACACACACCCCATCACTTCCACACACCCCCCATCACTTCCACACACACACTCCACTCCCACACACATCCCATCACTCCCATGCACACAGTCAATCACTCCACCACACAGTCAGTCACTCTCACACACTCCCACACACACACTCCATCACTCACACACACTCCATCACTCCCACACACTCCATCACCTCCACACACACTCCATCACACATCTCGTCGTCTTCTTCCTCCTGCTCATGCTCCTCCTCCTCCTCCTACTGCTATTCCTGCTCCTGCTGCACCTGCTTACACTCCAGAGTACAAGTGATCCCTCAAGTGGTAGTAGATAGCACTTCTTCCTCAAGTGAAGACCTGAATTAGGTCATATTAGCCGATAACTCCCTTTTATGTTGTCCAGGGCTCTTGATTCAGGTAAGGAGTTACCCTCTCCTTCCCTGGATCAAAATCTCCCTCCCAAAGCATTGTATCTACCAGTGTGAAATCACATAGTTGTGCTTGCAGAAGTTGTGTTATAGCTTCGGGTTCCGGTTCTTGACGCATTATACTAAGTTTTGGCTTCCAGGTTTGATCGTATCCAGTCTCGAAGCTGTGTACCTGGTGTCAGTCAGTGTTGTGTACCTGGTGTCAGTGCTGTGTACCTGGTGTCAGTCAGTGCTGTGTACCTGGTGTCAGTCAGTGTTGTGTACCTGGTGTCAGTGCTGTGTACCTGGTGTCAGTCAATGCTGTGTACCTGGTGCCAGTGCTGTGTACCTGGGGTCAGTGCTGTGTACCTGGTGTCAGTGCTGTGTACCTGGTGCCAGTGCTGTGTACCTGGTGTCAGTGCTGTGTACCTGGTGCCAGTGCTGTGTACCTGGGGTCAGTGCTGTGTACCTGGTGTCAGTGCTGTGTACCTGGTGCCAGTGCTGTGTACCTGGTGTCAGTGCTGTGTACCTGGTGCCAGTGCTGTGTACCTGGTGTCAGCGCTGTGCACCTGGTGTCAGTGCTGTGCACCTGGTGTCAGCGCTGTGCACCTGGTGTCAGTGCTGTGCACCTGGTGTCAACACTGTGTACCTGGTGTCAGCTCCTCAGTGATGAGAGGTGAGTATGTCACAATATCTCAGTGGTAACTAAATACAAAAACAAATCCTTAATTGGCCAACCAGACTGTTGCAGCTAGCTGCCAGCAGGCCGCTGGCAGCATCTGGGCAGCTATCCGGGCAGGCAGATAACTGATACGGCCCGGTCATAGACCGGGCCTCGCGGTGGATTAGGGGCCGATCAACCAGGCTGTTACTGCTGGCCGCACGCAAACAAACGTACGAACCACAGCCAGGCTGGTCACTTTAGGTGCCTGTCCAGCCCTTTCTTGAAGACAGCCAGGGGTCTATTGGTAAGTTCCCTTATGTATTCCAGGAGGCAGTTGAGCAGTCTTGGGACCTTGGCACTTATTATGTTGTCTCTTAGTGTACTGAGGGTCACCTTCAATGATTTCGAGAGTTTTACTCCCACAGCTCGGCCAGGCTTGTCTGGTGCTGGCCTGACAGTCTGGCGGCCAACAGGCTGCCAGGGTGTGTACGAATGGTATATAATACCGACAAGATGAGAGTAAGACACATGTGCAACATCTGGGTATCTTTATTGTAGACGTTTCGCCATCCAGTGGCTTTATCAATACAAATTCTAGGACATAACTTGAAGACAGTAGAACTATGTACAGAAGATGAGGTAATCAGTCCCTCAACCTAGGAGTAGGTGCAAACAGCACCATAGTCGTGGAGATTGTGAAGCAGAAGAAAGAATCCTGGCGCTTATATAGTAACGTCAGGTGTAGCAGACGAGGGCATAGTCACTGGTAGGCGGGATTCCCCAGTGGAAGTAGGTCCTTCCCAAAGAGATGGGTTAGTTGTAGTAATAGTTGTCGTAGTCGTGAAGGTTATGTACATGTCCTCAGAATTAAGATTCCATGATGTTGCAGTGTCTGACAAGTTGTGTACGAATGGTATATAATACCGACAAGATGAGAGTAAGACACATGTGCAACATCTGGGTATCTTTATTGTAGACGTTTCGCCATCCAGTGGCTTTATCAATACAAATTCTAGGACTATGGTGCTGTTTGCACCTACTCCTAGGTTGAGGGACTGATTACCTCATCTTCTGTACATAGTTCTACTGTCTTCAAGTTATGTCCTAGAATTTGTATTGATAAAGCCACTGGATGGCGAAACGTCTACAATAAAGATACCCAGATGTTGCACATGTGTCTTACTCTCATCAGGCTGCCAGGGGATACCAGCGGCGGCCTGCTGGCTCACATATCCATCACAGGCTGATTGATCTGGCTCTTGGTGGAGGTACGTGTCTAATCTCCTCTGTCACAGTTGGTACCGCGGATATAAACATGTCATAGAAGTGTTGTTTTTAAGATATTGCTATTGTAAATTTTGTGGCTCGGTGATACAGTATTGTGTTGCTACAAGAGAATAACACGGTTCGAACCCCCGTCCATTCTTTGTTTATTCGTATAGATAGTTGTATTACTGACACACTAGGACTACTAAGAGAAGGCTAGTTGTATCACTGATACCACTAGGACTACTAAGAGAAGGCTAGTTGTATCACTGATACCACTAGGACTACTAAGAGAAGGCTAGTTGTATCACTGATACCACTAGGACTACTAAGAGAAGGCTAGTTGTATCACTGATACACTAGGACTACTAAGAGAAGGCTAGTTGTATCACTGATACCACTAGGACTACTAAGAGAAGGCTAGTTGTATCACTGATACCACTAAGACTAAGAGAAGGCTAGTTGTATCACTGATACCACTAAGACTAAGAGAAGGCTAGTTGTATCACTGATACCACTAAGACTAAGAGAAGGCTAGTTGTATCACTGATACCACTAAGACTAAGAGAAGGCTAGTTGTATCACTGATACCACTAGGACTACTAAGAGAAGGCTAGTTGTATCACTGATACACTAGGACTACTAAGAGAAGGCTAGTTGTATCGCTGATACCACTAGGACTACTAAGAGAAGGCTAGTTGTATCGCTGATACCACTAGGACTACTAAGAGAAGGCTAGTTGTATCACTGATACCACTAGGACTACTAAGAGAAGGCTAGTTGTATCACTGATACCACTAGGACTACTAAGAGAAGGCTAGTTGTATCACTGATACCACTAGAACTACTAAGAGAAGGCTAGTTGTATCACTGATACCACTAGAACTACTAAGAGAAGGCTAGTTGTATCACTGATACCACTAGAACTACTAAGAGAAGGCTAGTTGTATCACTGATACCACTAGGACTACTAAGAGATGGCTAGTTGTATCACTGATACCACTAGGACTACTAAGAGAAGGCTAGTTGTATCACTGATACCACTAGGATTACTAAGAGAAGGCTAGTTGTATCACTGATACCACTAGGATTACTAAGAGAAGGCTAGTTGTATCACTGATACCACTAAGACTAAGTAGAGAAGGCTAGTTGTATCACTGATACCACTAGGATTACTAAGAGAAGGCTAGTTGTATCACTGATACCACTAGGATTACTAAGAGAAGGCTAGTTGTATCACTGATACCACTAGAACTACTAAGAGAAGACTAGTTGTATCACTGATACCACTAGGACTACTAAGAGAAGGCTAGTTGTATCACTGATACCACTAGGACTACTAAGAGAAGGCTAGTTGTATCACTGATACCACTAGAACTACTAAGAGAAGGCTAGTTGTATCACTGATACCACTAGGACTACTAAGAGATGGCTAGTTGTATCACTGATACCACTAGGACTACTAAGAGAAGGCTAGTTGTATCACTGATACCACTAGAAATACTAAGAGAAGGCTAGTTGTATCACTGATACCACTAGAACTACTAAGAGAAGGCTAGTTGTATCACTGATACCACTAGGACTACTAAGAGAAGGCTAGTTGTATCACTGATACCACTAGGACTACTAAGAGAAGGCTAGTTGTATCACTGATACCACTAGAACTACTAAGAGAAGGCTAGTTGTATCACTGATACCACTAGGACTACTAAGAGAAGGCTAGTTGTATCAATGATACCACTAGGATTACTAAGAGAAGGCTAGTTGTATCACTGATACCACTAAGACTAAGAGAAGGCTAGTTGTATCACTGATACCACTAGAACTACTAAGAGAAGGCTAGTTGTATCACTGATACCACTAGAACTACTAAGAGAAGGCTAGTTGTATCACTGATACCACTAGGATTACTAAGAGAAGGCTAGTTGTATCACTGATACCACTAAGACTAAGAGAAGGCTAGTTGTATCACTGATACCACTAGGACTACTAAGAGAAGGCTAGTTGTATCACTGATACCACTAGGACTACTAAGAGAAGGCTGGTTGTATCACTGATGCCACTAGGACTACTAAGAGAAGGCTAGTTGTATCACTGATACCACTAGGACTACTAAGAGAAGGCTGGTTGTATCACTGATACCACTAGGACTAAGAGAAGGCTAGTTGTATCACTGATACCACTAGGACTACTAAGAGAAAGCTAGTTGTATCACTGATACCACTAGGACTACTAAGAGAAGGCTAGTTGTATCACTGATACCACTAGGATTACTAAGAGAAGGCTAGTTGTATCACTGATACACTAGGACTACTAAGAGAAGGCTAGTTGTATCACTGATACCACTAGGACTACTAAGAGAAGGCTAGTTGTATCACTGATACCACTAGGACTACTAAGAGAAGGCTAGTTGTATCACTGATACCACTAGGACTACTAAGAGAAGGCTAGTTGTATCACTGATACCACTAGGACTACTAAGAGATGGCTAGTTGTATCACTGATACCACTAGGACTACTAAGAGAAGGCTAGTTGTATCACTGATACCACTAGGACTACTAAGAGAAGGCTAGTTGTATCACTGATACCACTAGGATTACTAAGAGAAGGCTAGTTGTATCACTGATACCACTAAGACTAAGTAGAGAAGGCTAGTTGTATCACTGATACCACTAGGACTACTAAGTGACATGTGTTCATGATAAACATAGCCATAGCCATTAATCTAGAGGTTAATACAGCAGATGATGTGAGCTATTGCTGGTATTGCTATTGCTGGTGTTGCTGCTGGTATTGCTATTGCTGGTGCTGGTATTGCTATTGCTGGAGTTGCTGCTGGTATTGCTATTGCTGGTGTTGCTGCTGGTATTGCTATTGCTGGTGTTGCTGCTGGTATTGCTATTGCTGGTGTTGCTGCTGGTATTGCTATTGCTGGTGTTGCTGCTGGTATTGCTATTGCTGGAGTTGCTGCTGGTATTGCTATTGCTGGTGTTGCTGCTGGTATTGCTATTGCTGGTGTTGTTGCTGGTATTGCTATTGCTGGTCACCGTTGCTGCCGCTGCACCGTACCGCTTGTAGTGGTGGCGGCACTTGCTGCCGCTAGTGTTAGCACCTGCTGCTGCCGGCACCGCTGCCTGCCTGCCTTGCCTTAGTTAGCACTGCTGCTGCCGATACCGTTGCCGCTGGCACCGCTGGAGTCGTTTGGCAGTGGTGGCGGCACTGCTGTCAGCTGGAATATCGCTGCCGCTGCCGCTGCTAGGTACGTTGCGTGGCAGTACTGCTGCTGCTGCTAGTACTGCTTGTAGTGGTGGCGGTACTGCTGCTGCTAGTTAGTACTGTTGCTGCTGGTACTGTTGCTGCTGGTGCTGTTGCTGTTGGTACTGCTGCTGCTGGTACTGCTGGAGTGGCTGTTGGTGGTGGTGGCGGTACTGCTGCTGCTATTGTTAGTACTGTTGCTGCTAGTACTGCTTGTAGTGGTGGCAGTACTGCTGCTAGTTAGTACTGTTGCTGCTGGTACTGCTGGAGTGGCTGTTGGTGGTGGTGGCGGTACTGCTGCTGCTATTGTTAGTACTGTTGCTGCTGCTGTTGCTGCTACTACTGCTTGTAGTGGTGGCGGTACTGTTGCTGCTAAGTTATCGTTGTATTAAAGTGAAGGAAGGCTGGGTCATAAATAACGCTACAACAGCCTACCACTTCACTCAGTAAAGAACGACCTCCATGTTGACTTGTGGAGGCGCCTTCCCTAACGTGTGGTGGGAAATTACCTCAACTTGATTTGTGGCAGGAAATAACTTAATTTGTGGCGGGAAATAACTTGATTTATGGTGGGGAATAATTAGATTTATGGCGGGAAATAACTTGATTTGTGATGGGAAACATTGACTTGTGGGAAATGACTTGTGATGGGAAATTACTTGACTTGTTGTGGGAAATCAATTTTGTCAAGACATCAGTTTTGGCGGGAAATCATTTTTGGTGGGCAATCATTTTTGGCGGGAAACTATTTATGGCGGTAAATAATTTTTGGCGGGAAATTATTTTTGGCAGTAAATCATTTTTGGCGTAAATAACTTGTTTCAATAACTTGTGGTATAAAGTTGCTGTCTTATGGTGCGATATAACTTGATTTTGTGGTACAAAATCAAGTTTTTTTCTGGGATCACCAAGAGATCCACTAGATGACCTCAGTAGTGAACCTTTTAAGTTCCTTAGGTTAGTTCATGATCAATCAGGCTGTGGCTTATCTGTGTCTTTAACTTCCTCGGGTACCTGTTTCCTACCTCTCAAACATCCTATCCCTGTCAGCCATATCAATTTATCTCAGTATTTTGTATGTTGTTATCATGTTTCCCTCGTAGCTCGTGGCCCGTTTCTTCTGATGTGGCTATGAAGCAGTTTTGGGTGAAACAGTCACTGCTGCTGCTGTCATTTTCAAATTGTTGCTCAAGTTAGGTTAGGTAAGGTTCGTCAGGAAACAGGACAAGTGTTTTCAGACGCGGGTCTTAGTCATATGATGACCCGCAACTGGAGCTTTTGGTTATCTGATCGAGGCCTTCCGCTGTCTTACCTGTCCACCGTTTTAGAAATTTATGTTCATTTTTACTGTTCAGCCTCTCTCCTCTCTCTTCTATATTCATTCCTGGATAATCTGCTAACTTCTCCATTCTCGTTTCTCTTACGCTTTCTCTAGTTTTCCCACCCTCTTATTCGTGTATTTTTTCCTCTCCATCTCTGGTTGAACAAGGCGTCTCTTCGTCTTTACTATTTACCCTTCTTCTGAGTATCAAGTTCTCCTCTAGCTCCCGGAACTTTCCTTGCAGTTATCTTTTCCTCTTCTCTACATTCAGAAATTTCTTCATCCCCTCACAGTTTCTGTCCTCTTTTAAAGTCTGGCCTCTCATGACCCTCACCTCCTGTTCTCTCTGCGTTTAGATCTACGTAAAATACCAGGGATCTCATAGAGTTCCTTTGCATAAAGGAGGCAATAGAACACTTGCCAAAAATTACAGACTAGTAGGCCTGACGTGACATAAAAATGTTTGGGTGACGAAATGCTAAATTACAAATTTTATGGAATAGCACAACCCAAACCATTATGGATTTAGGGCTCCAAGACTATGTTTATCACAGATACTAAATCACTGTGACAGAATTACGGAGGCTTTGGAAGAAAACCAAAACGCAGATGTGATATACACGGTCTTTGCAAAGTCATTTGTCAAGTGTGATTGTACACATTATGAGAGCTATATACAGATATAACGAGGACAGTAGGAAAGTGGATATTCAACTTTCTGGCAGACAGAACACAGAGAGTAATAGTAACCAGGGCAAATTGTTCCTTAGCTTGATTGGTAGCGCACTCACCTCACACACTGAAGTCCGTGGTTCGATCCCAGGTACGGATGGAAACATTAGGACGTGTTTCCTTAAGATACCTACTGTCCATGTTCGCATATCAGTCAGCTACAGTGCTAGTCATGGCATTTTGTCGGGTGAGCGCCCCGGCATAATGCCGTGACGAAAATCAAAGGCCTACCATACTGGGGGGTCTTTTTTCGTCAGTGCATTATGCCGGGTAGCAGCCGTTAGCATGACGTCACTGCCTGCCACCACACTCCATAGTGACTCAGTGCTCACGTGGCTGTCGTGGTGAGAGGAAATGTTGCACTTCTGTCTCTCATCTGCCCCATCTTTTGTCTGGTGTTCCCTTCGGTTTTGGGGCTATACATGTTTGAGTATGGGTAAAAGGAAGTCTTCAACACCTGAAACTATAGCTCATATCATATGGCTTCACAAAGCTGGGCACCAGACGAAAGAAATAGTGGAGAATGTTGGTGTGTGTGTGAGCGTTCAGTGAGGAACTGGGTGCAGCATTTCAAGGCTGATGACGGTGTTGAGTTACCGTCTGCCAAACCTCGGCCTGGCTCCTCGAAGAAGACATCTGTTCGTACCTTAACTGTGTTAAAGAAGCAGTTAGAGAGTACACCTAAGATAACTGCTAGAGAAGTGAAAGAAAAGAACCCACATCTTCTCTCAGAGGTGTCTGTAAGAACTGCTATAAGAAGTGTGTCAGAACTGGGCTACAGTTGTCACTGCCAGGTTAAGAAACCGATCCTCTCCAAGCCACAGAAGAAACGTAGGCTGTATTATGCAAAGAAATATCTTCACTGGACTCCTTAACAGTGGTCTGAAGTACTTTGGAGTGATGAAGCAACCTTCACCGTCACCTGTGCCGTAGGGGACATGTGTACCGGCCCAAAGGTAGTGACCTGCTAAACCCACGCTACACCTGTGGGACCACCAAACACCCAGACTCGCTCATGGTTTGGGAGTGTTTCAGTGCTCAGATTGTTGAACTCATTGTGCTTCCCAAAAACCAGTACATGAATCAGTATAATTACCTGGAGCTACTGTGTGACAATTTACGTAAGGCGTTTGACAAGTGTGTGGCTATGGTTTTTATGCAGGACAGTGCACCATGTCATACCGCCAATTCTGTAGTTCAGTGGCTTAAGGACTGTGAAGTGAGGTTCTTTAATGAATGGCCAGGCAATTCTCCAGACCTAAACCCTACTGAGAACCTCTGGTCAATAGTGAAACGAAGTTTACTGGGCAAGGATATCAGATCCATCCCGAGGCTGGAGGCTGCTCTACATGAGGCATGGAATAATTTACCTCCCCAAATCCTTTAGAATTTGTGTGAGAGTCTTCCTACATGGCTGAGGGAAGTGATTAAGCGTAAGGGACGCAGCACCAAGTATTAAAACCTCTGTACGTGTGTGCAAATATATATATATATATATATATATATATATATATATATATATATATATATATATATATATATATATATATATATATATATATTATGTGGGGGAGGGGCGGCATAATGCCGTGACTAGCACTGTAGGTACCTGGGTGTTTTAGCCAATTGGTGTGAGTCGCATCCTGGGACAAAACTTAATTTGCCCAAAATGCTCTGCATAACAAGGGGCTTTCTATATAGTATTATGTCATTGATGTTAGCTAGGCCTGTATAGTTTGTACCTACATGAACTTGTAGAAATAAAGATTATTATTATCATTACTATTATATTATTAATAATATTAAAGTAAAAAGTTCAGTACCCCAAGGCATTGTCCTGGTGCCTCTGTTGTTTCTCATCCTCATAGCAGACCGATAAAAACACTCGTCACAGTTTTGTATATTTGCAGATACCAAAATAAACATGAACATCAACTCAGTGGAAGACGGGTGTAAAGTCGGTGAAAGACATAAGTAAAATTTTCCACCTTAAAAGTAAGGTCAGCTGACCTTACTTTAAGGTGTATAATGAGAACCTTCAAAACAAGGGAAATAATGCCAGTGGTGACACTGTTCAAATGTCCTGTTCAGTGTTGACGGTCACTTAGAACATTGTTCACTGTTCAGTGTTGACGGCTTCTTGCAAGGTAGGAGATATATCAGAACTGGAACAGGTACAAAGATCATTTATGGCCCACGTGGAGCCAGTAGAACATTTAAATTACATTGAGTACATATTTAGGGCTCAGCCATAAATATGTACTCACTATTGTGAGTACATATGTACGACTTTGAGTAATATATACTTGGAAAGCACTTGAAGGCTTTGTTCCAAACCTGCATACTGCCATAACAAAATACTGGAGTGAGAGATATGGGAAGAAGTGCAAAATAAACTCAGTGAAAAGCAGGGTTGCAGTGGACACAATAAGAACACAATGAGAACATTATATCAACATCCGGGGTCCCAGACTATTCAACATCTTACCAGAAGATATCAGAAACGCTGCTGGAACAAGTGTAGAAGTCTTCAAGAGGAAACTGGACAAGTATCTCTACCAGGTGCCAGATCAACTAGGTTGTGATGGATATTTGGATCAGCAACAGTCTGGTTGACCAGGCAAGCACAAGCCTGGTCCAGGGCCAGGCTTCAGGAGTAGGAAAACTCTCGAAACTCATCAAGGATATAACAAAGGTACCTTCCCCTCACATTCATCTCTCCTCAGCTTCCTCTCTCTCCTGAACACTGACTTCAGACGCACCCTTCTTTCCCTCCTGTCCATGCATCTTCTCTCCTGTCCTGTCCGTGCATCTCCTCTCCTGTCCTTGCATCTCCTCTCCTGTCTGTGCATCTCTTGTTTCCCTGTCTGTGCATCTCCTTTACTGTCCTTGCATCACCTCTCCTCTCCGGTCTTTGCATCTTCTCTCCTGTCCATGCATCTCCTCTCCTGTCCATGCATCTCCTCTCCTCTTGTCCGTGCCCCCCCCCCTTCCGTCCTTGCATCTCCTCTTCTGTCCATGCATCTGTAACGCGGGGGTTCTAGGAGATTAAGGTGGTATAGAAATACACTTGGGTATGGCTGGTAACACTTGTATTTGCAGTTCATGAGGGCCAGCCTAGCCTTGTTGTCGCCTGTAGGTCTATGCAGGAACTGAGAGAGGGGCATGGTGAGCGACGCTCACATACGGCATCACGTGACGTCACACATGCTAACCACTAAGCCTAACAAGGGATCGTATATATAAAATATATAGATGGTACTAACTACGATACTAAGATATGCTACACAAACGTATACATTAGCTATGCTGACACAACACCCCTCCTGTCCGTGCATCTCCCCCTCCTGTCCGTGCATCTCTCCTCCTGTCCGTGCATCTCTTTTCCTGTCCGTGTATCTCCCCCTCCTCCTGTTCGTACATCTCCCTTTCCTGTCCATGCATCTTCCCTCCTGTCCGTGCATCTCCCCTCCCTCTGTCCATGCATCTCCCCTCCTGTTCGTGCATCTCCTATCCTGTCCATGCATCTCCCCTCCCTCTGTCCGTGCATCTTCCCTCTTGTCCATGCATCTCCCCTCCCTCTGTCCGTGCATCTTCCCTCTTGTCCATGCATCTCTTCCTCTCCTGTCCGTGCATCTCTCCTCCTGTCTGTGCATTTCCCCCTCCTGTCCGTGCATCTCAACTCCTGTCCGTGCATCTCCTCTCCTCCTGTCCGTGCATCTCCCCTACTCTTGTCTGTGTATCTCCTCTCTTGTCCGTGAATCTCCCCCTTCTGTACATGCATCTCTTCTGTCCATGCATCTCCCCCTTCTCCTGTCCATGAATCTCACCCTTCTGTCCGTGCATCTCTCCTGTCCGTGCAACTCTTCTCATGTCCGTGCATCTCTTCTTCTGTCCGTGCCTCTCAACTCCTGGCCCTGCATCTCCTCTCTTCCTGTCCGTGCATCTCCCCCTCCTTCTGTCCGTGGATCTCTCCTGTCTGTGCATCTTCCCTCCTATCCATACATCTCCCTCTCTTGTCTGTCCGTGCATCTCCCCTCCTGTCCGTGCATCTCCCTCTCCTGTCCGTGCATCTCCCTCTCCTGTCCGTGCGTCTTCCCTCTCCTGTCCGTGCGTCTTCCCTCTTGTCCGTGCATCTCCCCTCTTCCTGTCCGTGCATGTCCCCTCCTGTCCGTGCATCTCTCCTCTTCCTACCTCCTCCCCTTTTATCTTCCGTCCCTCTTCCCTTCTCGACCCACCCCATACATCCCCTCCCTCCCTCTTTCCTCCCCTCTCCTTCATATTCCCTGTCGTCTTCTCTCACCCCAACTCCCTGTCATTCCCCCCTCATCTTTCCCTGTGCTCAGTAACAGACAGGGATGGGACGGGAGGGGAGGGGAGGGACGGGAGGGGAGGGAAGGGAGGGGAGGGACGGGAGGAGAGGGGAGGGACGGGAGGGGAGGGGAGGGACGGGAGGAGAGGGGAGGGACGGGAGGGGAGGGGAGGGACGGGAGGAGAGGGGAGGGACGGGAGGAGAGGGGAGGGACGGGAGGGGAGGGGATTGTTACACAGCTTCGCCTTTGTTTACTCTGAGTCATTTAACAAACACAGGTTTTCCTAAACACTGAGTTAAAGAGTATTGGCTTTTCTATAAGAAAGCAGACTTTACCTGTGTGTGTGTGTGTGTGTGTGTGTGTGTACTCACCTAATTGTACTCACCTAATTGTGGTTGCAGGGGTCGAGACTCAGCTCCTGGCCCCGCCTCTTCACTGATCGCTACTGGATCCTCTCTCTCTCTGCTTCCTGAGCTTTGTCATACCTCTTCTTAAAACTATGTATGGTTCCTGCCTCCACTACTTCACTTGCTAGGCTATTCCACTTGCTGACAACTCTATGACTGAAGAAATACTTCCTAACGTCCCTGTGACTCGTCTGAGTCTTCAGCTTCCAGTTGTGACCCCTTGTCCCTGTGTCCCCTCTCTGGAACATCCTATCTCTGTCCACCTTGTCTATTCCCCGCAGTATCTTGTATGTCGTTATCATGTCTCCCCTGACCCTTCTGTCCTCCAGTGTCGTCAGTCCGATTTCCCTTAACCTTTCCTCGTACGACATTCCCTTGAGCTCTGGGACTAGCCTTGTTGCAAACCTTTGTACTTTCTCTAACTTCTTGACGTGCTTGACCAGGTGTGGGTTCCAGACTGGTGCTGCATACTCCAGTATGGGCCTAACATACACAGTGTACAGTGTCTTGAACGATTCCTTATTAAGGTATCGGAACGCTATTCTCAGGTTTGCCAGGCGCCCGTATGCTGCAGCGGTTATTTGGTTGATGTGTGCCTCCGGTGATGTGCTCGGTGTTATGGTCACCCCAAGGTCTTTCTCCCTGAGTGAGGTCTGTAGTCTTTGTCCGCCTAGCCTATACTCTGTCTGCGGTCTTCTTTGCCCCTCCCCAATCTTCATGACTTTTCATTTGTGTGTGTGTGTGTGTGTGTGTGTGTGTGTGTGTGTGTGTGTGTGTGTGTGTGTGTGTGTGTGTGTGTCTGTGTGTGTCTGTGTGTGTCTGTACTCACCTAATTGTGGTTGCAGAGGTCGAGACTCAGCTCCTGGCCCCGCCCCTTCACTGAGTGCTATTGGTCCTCTCTCTCCCTGCTCCATGAGCTTTATCATACCTCATCTTAAAGCTATGTATGGTTCCTACCTCCACTACCTCACTTGTTAGGCTATTCCACTTCCTGACTATTCTATGACAGAAGAAATACTTCCTAACATCCCTTTGACTCATCTGAGTCTTCAACTTCCTATTGTGACCCCTTGTTTCTGTGTCCGATCTCTGGAACATCCTGTCTCTGTCCACCTTGTCTATTCCATGCAGTGTTTTGTATGTTGTTATCATGTCTCCCCTAACCCTCCTGTCCTCCAGTGTCGTCAGGCCGATTTCCCTCAACCTTTCTTCGTAGGACATTTCCCTTAGCTCTAGGACTAACCTTGTCGCAAACCTTTGCACTTTCTCTAGTTTCTTGACGTGCTTGATCACTTCTGGTGAGTTCCCCACCTTCTTTCTTCAGCCTGATCACCTGGTCTTTGACTGTTGTCTTCCTCCTAATGTGGCTATACAGCAGTTTTGGGTCAGACTTGACTTTCGATGCTATGTCGTTTTCGTACTGTCGCTTGGCCTCCCTCCTTGTCTGTGCATACTCGTTTCTGGCTCTTCGACTAGTCTCTCTATTTTCCTGGGTCCTTTGCCTCCTGTATATTTTCCATTCTCTGTTGCACTTAGCTTTTGCCTCCCTACACCTTCGGGAAAACCAAGGACTCGCTTTGGTCTTCCCATTATTTCTATTGCCCTTGGGAACAAATCTTTCCTCTGCCTCCCTGCATTTTGTTGTTACCTATTCCATCATTTCATTTACTGACTTTCCTGCCAGTTCTCTGTCCCACTGAACCTCCTGCAGAAAGTTCCTCATACCTGTGTAGTCCCCCCTTTTTATAGTTTGGCTTTTCCCATCCAACTGTTACCCTCTCTACTTGTAATTCTACTGTGTATTCAAAACACAGAACCATGTGATCACTAGCTCCAAGGGGCCTCTCGTATGTAATGTCCTCAATGTATGAACTGCTCAGGGTGAACACAAGGTCCAGTCTTGCTGCTTCATCCTCCCCTCTCTCTCTGGTAGTGTCTTTAACATGTTGATGCATAAGGTTTTCCAGTACCACATCCATCATCTTGGCTCTCCATGTTTTGGGACCCTCGTGTGGCTCCAGGTTTTCCCAGTCGATCTCCCTGTGGTTGAAATCCCCCATAACCATAACTTTGCTCTGCTTGAGTGAGCTCTTCTTGCCACCTCGGCCAGTGTGCCCACCATTGTTTTGTTGCTCTCTTCATATTTCTCTCTTGGCCTACTGCAGTTCTGTGGTGGGTTATACATCACTGCAATGACTACCTTATGTTCCCCAGACTGAAGTGTACCTACTATGTAGTCCCTTCCTCCAATCTCGTCCATGCCTTCCATTTCCTCAAATCTTCATTGATCTTTTATGAGCAGTGCAACCTCTCCTACCCTCTGCTCCTTCTACCTTTCCTCAGGATCTGATATCCTGGTGGGAAGATTTCATCTGTTATTGTCTCAGTGAGTTTCGTTTCTGTGACTGCTACGATGTCTGGGGACTTCTCATATTTATTCGTTATTCCACCCGCGTTTGCGTACCAAACCTTCAACTTCTTTTCTAATACTGTGATCCTGTGTGGTGTATGTGTGTTAGTTACCATTTTGTCCTAGGCACATGTCGATTAGACACTAGGCCTGTTGTATGTGTGTGTATGTGTGTGTGTATGCGTGTGTGTATGTGTGTGTGTGTGTGTGTGTGTGTGTGTGTGTGTGTGTGTGTGTGTGTGTGTGTGTGTGTGTGTGTCTATGTGCGCGCGCGCGCGCGTGTGTGTGTGTGTGTGTGTGTGTGTGTGTGTGTGTGTGTGTGTGTGTGTGGTGTGTGTGTGTTAGTCCATGTGTGTGTGTCTGTTAGTTAGTTACCATTTTGTCCTAGGCACATGTCGATTAGACACTAGGCCTGTTGTGTGTGTGTATGCGTGTATGTGTGTGTCTTTGTGTGTGTGTCTATGTGTGTGTGTGTGTGTCTATGTGTGTGTGTGTGTGTGTACTCACCTAGTTGTACTCACCTAATTGAGGTTGCGGGGGTCGAGTCCGAGCTCCTGGCCCCCGCCTCTTCACTGATCGCTACTAGGTCACTCTCCCTGAGCCGTGAGCTTTATCATACCTCTGCTTAAAGCTATGTATGGATCCTGCCTCCACTACATCGCTTCCCAAACTATTCCACTTACTGACTACTCTGTGGCTGAAGAAATACTTCCTAACATCCCTGTGATTCATCTGTGTCTTCAGCTTCCAACTGTATCCCCTTGTTACTGTGTCCAATCTCTGGAACATCCTGTCTTTGTCCACCTTGTCAATTCCTCTCAGTATTTTGTATGTCGTTATCATGTCCCCCCTATCTCTCCTCTCCTCCAGTGTCGTCAGGTTGATTTCCCTTAACCTCTCCTCGTAGGACATACCTCTTAGCTCTGGGACTAGTCTTGTTGCAAACCTTTGCACTTTCTCTAGTTTCTTTACGTGCTTGGCTAGGTGTGGGTTCCAAACTGGTGCCGCATACTCCAATATGGGCCTAACGTACACGGTGTACAGGGTCCTGAATGATTCCTTATTAAGATGTCGGAATGCTGTTCTGAGGTTTGCTAGGCGCCCATATGCTGCAGCAGTTATTTGGTTGATGTGCGCTTCAGGAGATGTGCCTGGTGTTATACTCACCCCAAGATCTTTTTCCTTGAGTGAGTTTTGTAGTCTCTGGCCCCCTAGACTGTACTCCGTCTGCGGTCTTCTTTGCCCTTCCCCAATCTTCATGACTTTGCACTTGGTGGGATTGAACTCCAGGAGCCAATTGCTGGACCAGGTCTGCAGCCTGTCCAGATCCCTTTGTAGTTCTGCCTGGTCTTCGATCGAGTGAATTCTTCTCATCAACTTCACGTCATCTGCAAACAGGGACACCTCAGAGTCTATTCCTTCCGTCATGTCGTTCACAAATACCAGAAACAGCACTGGTCCTAGGACTGACCCCTGTGGGACCCCGCTGGTCACAGGTGCCCACTCTGACACCTCGCCACGTACCATGACTCGCTGCTGTCTTCTGTGTGTGTGTGTGTGTGTGTGTGTGTGAGAGAGAGAGAGAGAGGCAGACAGAGGGTGAGACAGAGAAGTGTTGGGTAAGAGAAAGACTTACGCGTCAGTGACTAAAAATTTTCCGAGCTGTGAGAGAAGACTAATGGAAATGAAGGTGATGCAGCAGATGTGCCAGAAGTGAAGGTGATGCAGCAGATGTGCCAGAAGTGAAGGTGATGCAGCAGATGTGCCAGAAGTGAAGGTGATGCAGCAGAGGTGCCAGAAGTGAAGGTGATGCAGCAGAGGTGCCAGAAGTGAAGGTGATGCAGCAGAGGTGCCAGAAGTGAAGGTGATGCAGCAGAGGTGCCAGAAGTGAAGGTGATGCAGCAGAGGTGCCAGAAGTGAAGGTGATGCAGCAGATGTGTCAGAAGTGAAGGTGATGCAGCAGATGTGTCAGAAGTGAAGGTGATGCAGTAGATGTGCCAGAAGTGAAGGTGATGCAGCAGATGTGCCAGAAGTGAAGGTGATGCAGCAGATGTGCCAGAAGTGAAGATGATGCAGCAGAGGTGCCAGAAGTGAAGGTGATGCAGCAGAGGTGCCAGAAGTGAAGGTGATGCAGCAGATGTATCAGAAGTGAAGGTGATGCAGCAGAGGTGCCAGAAATGAAGGTGATGCAGCAGAGGTGCCAGAAGTGAAGGTGATGCAGCAGAGGTGCCAGAAGTGAAGGTGATGCAGCAGAGGTGTCAGAAGTGAAGGTGATGCAGCAGATGTGCCAGAAGTGAAGGTGATGCAGCAGATGTGTCAGAAGTGAAGGTGATGCAGCAGATGTGCCAGAAATGAAGGTGATGCAGCAGAGGTGCCAGAAGTGAAGGTGATGCAGCAGAGGTGCCAAAAGTGAAGGTGATGCAGCAGATGTGCCAGAAGTGAAGGTGATGCAGCAGATGTGTCAGAAGTGAAGGTGATGCAGCAGAGGTGCCAGAAGTGAAGGTGATGCAGCAGAGGTGTCAGAAGTGAAGGTGATGCAGCAGATGTGCCAGAAGTGAAGGTGATGCAGCAGATGTGTCAGAAGTGAAGGTGATGCAGCAGATGTGCCAGAAATGAAGGTGATGCAGCAGAGGTGCCAGAAGTGAAGGTGATGCAGCAGAGGTGCCAAAAGTGAAGGTGATGCAGCAGATGTGCCAGAAGTGAAGGTGATGCAGCAGAGGTGCCAGAAGTGAAGGTGATGCAGCAGAGGTGCCAGAAGTGAAGGTGATGCAGCAGATGTGTCAGAAGTGAAGGTGATGCAGCAGAGGTGCCAGAAGTGAAGGTGATGCAGCAGAGGTGCCAGAAGTGAAGGTGATGCAGCAGAGGTGCCAGAAGTGAAGGTGATGCAGCAGAGGTGCCAGAAGTGAAGGTGATGCAGCAGAGGTGTGTGTGTGTGTGTGTGTGTTACCATTTTGTCCTAGGCAAATGTCGATTAGACACTAGGCCTGGTGTATATGAGTACGTGTGTGTGTGTGTGTGTGTGTGTGTGTGTGTGTGTGTGTGTGTCTGTACTCACCTAGTTGTACTCACCTAGTTGAGGTTGCGGGGGTCGAGTCTGAGCTCCTGGCCCCGCCTCTTCACTGAACGCTACCAGGTCACTCTCCCTGAGCCGTGAGCTTTATCATACCTCTGCTTAAAGCTATGTATGGATCCTGCCTCCACTACATCGCTTCCCAAACTATTCCACTTACTAACCACTCTGTGGCTGAAGAAATACTTCCTAACATCCCTGTGATTCATCTTTGTCTTCAGCTGTGTGTGTGTGTGTGTGTGTGTGTGTGTGTGTGAGTGTACTCACCTAATTGTGGTTGCAGGGGTCGAGATTCTTCTCTGAACGCTACTAGGTCCTCTCTCTTTCCCTGCTCCATGAGCTTTATCATACCTCGTCTTAAAACTATGTTTGGTTCCTGCCTCCACTTTATCACTTGCTAGATTATTCCACTTCCTGACTACTCTGTGACTGAAGAAATACTTCCTAACATCCCTTTGACTTATCTGAGTCTTCAACTTCCCAGTGTGACCCCTTGTTTCTGTGTCCCCTCTCTGGAACATCCTGTCTCTGTCCACCTTGTCTGTTCCACGCAGTATTTTGTATGTCGTTATCATGTCTCCTCTAACCCTTTTGTCCTCCATTGTCGTCAGACCGATTTCCCTTAACCTTTCTTCGTAGGACATTCCCTTTAGCTC